>NW_005187672.1:537942-539725 GCF_000239375.1 Pundamilia nyererei | reverse complement strand
TGTACATAAGTCCATATGTGTTATATTCAGTGATGGGAAATTTTTTCAGTAACGAGTAATCTGACTAAATACTATTTCTATCGTTACAACGCTGTTACCAATACTAACAAGAAAATGTGGTACGGTCACGTTACTATTTTTCAACAAACAGACGGTTGAAGCTGTGTTCAGCTTATCGCATCTTATATTAGTTGCACGGAAGTAGCTGTAAGTAATCTGGGTGCTACAGCTTTAAAATAAATAAATGGTAAATGGCCTGTATTTGTATAGCGCTTTACTAATCCCTAAGGACCCCAAAGTGCTTTACACAACCAGTAATTAAGTAATCCATTCACACACTGGTGATGGCAAGCTACGCTGTAGCCACAGCCACCCTGAGGCGCACTGACAGAGGTGAGGCTGCTGGACACTGGCGCCACCCGGCCCTCTGACCACCACCAGTAGGCAACAGGTGAAGTGTCTTGCCCAAGGACACAACGACCGAGACTGTCCAAGCCGGGGGCTCGAACCGGCAACCTTCCGATTACAAGGTAAACTCCCAACTCTTGAGCCACGATCAACTTTTTTTTAAAGTAACGCAATAGTTACTTTTCAAGTAATTAATTACTTTTAGAATCGTGTAACTCAGTTACTAACTAAGTTACTTTTTTGAAGAAGTAACTAGTAACTATCATTAATTACTTTTTCAAAGTAACTTGCCCAACACTGGTTATGTGTATGTATGAACTCATTTTCTAGCCTTGTCCTGTTAGATTCTCCTTAAATAATCACTATAGGCTACTTAGTCTGTCATCTGCACATGTTACTCAGAGGTTGTTACACTGAAAAACGTCCCCTATAAACAATGGCTGATAGGAACCAAGTGCTTATGTTTAGGCAAATCATTGGTAGTAACCTGCTTAACCCGTTCAAGCCTGAAATATGAATCGATTGACATTAGTTTTTTCTAATGAAGTATATATTTAACCTTCTAACAGTTTAAATGAATGAATAAGTATTAATTTGCAAATGAGTTTCCTATTTATATTTTTTTCAATTCACTCCTTAAATCTTTTTTTGTTGTTATTTTTGTATAACTGATGATAAGATCATTCATTTCATAATGAATTTAACTCTGTGGTATTGCACAGCCTAATAAGCAGCAGAAATTAGCACGGTCAATCTGCTTAATTAAAGTAACCCAAACATGTAATGTGCACAAACTCTGAGATTACAGTAGGAGTGGCACATTAGAAGCAGGGGCTAAAGTAATTAGTGACTGATTTCTGTTCATTCCTGTCTAAGTGATCACCTACAACAGAAAAATCTAAAAGGAAAAACTAAAATGCAAACCAATAGAAAAGCTAAGTCTGGGGTCAAAAGCCTGACAATTAAAACATGTTTTAAAAGCGGACAGTGAAGAGGCCGCTCTAATTTGCAAGGACAAGTTACTCCATAATTTAGATGTGGCGACAGAGAAAGCCCTGTCCCTCTGAGCTTCCTCCTGGATCTCAGTACCTCCGGGAGCAGCTGGTCAGCTGACCTGAGAGACCGACGAGGTGTGTAGGGGCAAGGCGGAGGTAGGCCGGGGCAAGACTGTGCCTCTGTTGCTCAGCAAATTTTGCATCCAAAACACTAGTTTGGACTTGACTTGATCCACTGTCTTCCAGTCAGTTTGGAAAGTAGCCTTAAATGCATTGGAGGAAATAAAAGTACCGTCACACCCTTGAAGGTAAATGTCAGGTTTCAGGTTTTGCTCTTGAGATTTACCTGTGAAGTAGATTTAACACAGACACATGGATCC
>NW_005187672.1:518931-537922 GCF_000239375.1 Pundamilia nyererei | reverse complement strand
TCACACCCTTGAAGGTAAATGTCAGGTTTCAGGTTTTGCTCTTGAGATTTACCTGTGAAGTAGATTTAACACAGACACATGGATCCCACTTTACCAGCTGATTTAATTACCCTCATTGCACACTGTAGGTTCTGATCACATTAGAATAAAGCATCCATCGCTCTTTTAGACTCCTAAGTGCAGCGCACCTTTCAGTTAGTACATCGCTCGTACTCTCCATACCTCCCAAATACCTGCACCGTTGGCTATCGTCTAAAGAGTAATTCTGCAGTTTTAAATTTTCATAAGATTGTAATGAATGGATTCTTCGTCCGGACTCTGAAAAACAGATTCTGAAATGATCCGATTAAGAAATGAATTACAGAGACAGCGATTGCAGTGCCTGAAGATACAGAAACAATTCTGTTGATCTATTATTTAGCAACAATTTAAATTTACAAAAGGTGATTTATTCAGCAAAAAGAGAAAAAGTAAAAATGCCCAAATTCACTGGTTACAGCTCAGTTGTGATGATTCATTTGCTTCACATTAGGAAAAGTGAATATACTTTTTTTCTCCTCCTAATAAGCAATGTAAAGATGTCAGCTCTGGCTCTGGAAAGCTGTGATGGACATTTTTTCTCTAATTTCTGACATTTTATGAAACAAATTATTCACTGATTGATTGTGGGAGGAATAACTGGCAATTTCTGGCAATATTTGTTCATGGCAACCCCAGTTTTTCATGCTTTGCAATGAAGCATTAGTAAATAAAAATACACAAATCATCACAGATTAATAAATCTAAAGTTGTCCCTTAAACTGGTACCAGATATTCTCCGCTGCAGCTGTTTTCTTCCCTGGATGTCGTATATTTAGCCATTATTCGTGCACAGCCAGTTCCAGTAATGGACGTTCCACACTGGAGCCAGATCCGTTTGGCACCGACATTCAAGCTGACAAGGAAGTCTAATTCCATATGTTGAGTAAACTGAAGGATTTCTGGGTCCCATAAGCCCACCAATGATAACGCCAAATAAAATGTAATAGCCCTAGAGCCTATGATTCATGTCTCGCTCCCTGCAGCTACATTAAACGAGCATTGATCGTCCCCAACGCCCACCCTAATCCTAATGCAAAAAATAAATACCGTGTAAATTCCCCCAGCAGATATTCCTCCGCTCTCTCTCCATGAGACCGCGCCGAATGCGTGTAATCAATACGAGCTTTTGGGTGTAAAATAACCTTTTGATGACCAGTGAGGAAATGCACGCCATTCACACCATTTCTCACACACCCATATTGATTTCCCCATATCTGTTTTTTTCTCCCTCACCCCTCTTCCCCCTTGCTCTCCCCTCAATCTAACAACCCAGCACAATCTCCTCTTTATTCAGACATTCAGTGGAAGTCCTCTTTCTTTCTTTACAGTCACATGCAGAGCTGGAGTGTTTTTGGTGGGGGGTTAACTGCACATGTGGTTTTGCGTGCAAGCACCCGGGTGGCGAGTCGTGCCACACCCCTTTTCTTTTGCCCCAGTGGTTTTAAAGGTTACTTTGGCTGCTTCACGGGCAAAATCTGCCCTGCTGTGCTTACTCAGCTGAGCAACCATCGCCCCACAGTAGTCTCCCATTCAGTGGTCGCAGAAATGCGACTTTGTTTAGGACGGTGGGGAGGATCCAGCAGAAAGGCACTGGTCACTGGCATTTTCACCTCCTTTTCATTCTTATTATAGTCACTCTTTGAATAAAGAGCACATCATTCGCTTTTAAACTCATAGCTGCCGGCATTTCCGTTTTTATGTCATTTGTAATATATGATAGCTTTTATACTAAAAAAAAAAATAGAAATACTTAATGCCCGTCATGGATCGAGGCCTCTAAAAAGGAAAAATCTGAATTCATTTTGATCAAATTCCCCTCGAAGGACACCGCCTGCATCCAAATATTTGAATCCGCACTCCTCAGTTGTTCAATATATTTAATGAGGTATGATAATAAATCTCCCTTCCGCTCCAGAGTAAGCAGTCGCTCTGCAGACTCAGCCTTCTTTGTGGACTTTGGCGCCAGCCAAATGAGATTTGCGCCCTACATCGTGGGCATTTACTTTGTCTGACGGCTTATTACTGTGCCCGTGTTGCAGCATAATCTACAATAGGATGGAAGGCTAGGACTAATTTGCTAGGTCGTTAGGTTAAGGGTAAAGTTATCGCAGGGGAGGAGAGTCTATTGCAGATAAGCAGTGAAAAATACAGAGGATATGGAGTGAGTGAGTGAGAGGAATCAAGTATTGCGGAGCTGTTGTTTTCGATTCTGAACACCATTATTAATTTTTGGGTTCTTTGGTGCATAGAGGGATATATATGCATGTGACCGCAATAATTGGAGCAGTGTTTTTGCTCGAGATTTAATATCTGAGTGGTACATGCTGTTTTGTGGATTGAAGAAAAGGAGCTAATAATCATCGAGCACTGAATACATTTGCAAACATGTAAACTAATTATTTCCTTCATCATGCTGGCAGACACATGCCCAGGCCCTGTTGTTTGTGTTGGAGTCAATAAAAGCCATTGATTGTACATGTGCTGAGGGCTTGAACCTTTGTTGGACACCGGTGAAGGAAATCTTAAGTGGGTGTCCCTGTTAAGTGGGTTTGTTAGAACTGGTTGCATCATGTTTCCATGTTTCTGTTCAATCAATTTTTGCAAATATTGTTATTGTGACACCACGTAGAGTGTCTGTGTTGCACGTAGCTGCCTGTCCAGGATGCTTTTAACTCGCTCGTGTGGTGGTGGCGGGGAGGGATGCTTGGCTCTCATCTCTGTTGGCGAAGCCGTCCCTGCAGCAGCTGCTCCAAGACACCGTCATCACTCTCTCCATAACGAGCCCAGGAGATGGGAAGGCTGGGATGTAGGGGTGGGGAGTGCCACACCGAATTGAGGGAAAAACCCCGCGGTGACACAAGCTGTCTACGCGGACGCGTGGGAGCGCCAGACTTTCTGAGGCTCCTCAGGTGAGCTGACGAAGTGTCCTGGTTAGTTGAGTTTGATAAAGTCTTCCTTGTAACAGACTTTAGATCAAATGCTGTGGTCTGTCAGGCTGCCTGTCTGCTGTTATGCACTTGCCAAGTCGTTAAATGTCATCTTAGCCTGATCTACTGCACTGATGATCTCATTGTCAGTGAGAATATACAAGTGCAATTAATAAACCTTTATCTGTGTTTGACAATTTCGCTACAGCACATCATAATTTCATGCCCTCTCGCCTCAAATCACTTCTTAGCGGGCGATGACACCTAATCGGCCGCAATTGTTGTTAATCAGGGTAAAGATCCCTGCAATTTCTCAAGCAGCGACTGCTTCCCCCCCCCCTTTTTTTTCTCTTCTTATACGGTTTCTCAGGTTCTGAGAACCTGGGCAGAGGAAAAGGCAATTAAGCTAATGCAGCACGGGTGTCATAAGGTTGTAGATATTTCAAGAGTGGAGCAATTTACCACTTGGAAAAAGAGGAGAGGTGCTTGCATAAAACATTCCACTCTCTCCCAGATTTATTATGCTTTTAGTTGGGTTATATGTGATACAATTAGCGGTAGGTGCCAATAAGGCTCGCGGCTCAAGGACGTGGTCATCGCCTGGCCATCTGTCATTAATTGCATTCTCCTGTTATGCAGCAGGCGGGCAGGCAGGCGAGTGGGCAGGCCCAAGGGGGAGAGTTGAGCGGAGTGTCACAAGGCGCATCACACCACAGGTGTGGAATGAACATTTATGTCACTGTGCTTCATTGGATAAAAAACAGGGCAGTGGACATGTCCTAAAAAAAATGGCTTAAAAGCCAGAAAGTGAGCTCTGGATCCTCTTCTGATTGTAACTGCGAGCAAATTTGGAGGCGGGGGGAGTTTAATTATTGGGCCGAGAAGGAGTATTCGGAGAGGATGTCTAATTATTAATAAAAAAAATTTTATTTTTATGAGGAATAAATAAATAACTTTTACAACAAAAGCTCGTCCAATTAAGGAGTGTGACGCTGTCAAACAGCAGCCCGTTGTGGTCTTATCAGCTCATTTGGCTGTGTCATTTTCATTAAGAAGCAAATGGGTGCAGAACTCCAGAGGGCAGCAATGATATGTACAAGGGAAGACCCTGAGTGCCATGTTATCTATGAAGAGGGAGGGGAGACCTGACTGCAGATTTTCCCCCCAGCGTTCACCGCTCGCACACAGAACCAGCAGCAGCGAGCAGGATGTATGACTTATGTCTGTGGAGCAGCCAAGTCGGGCTCTTAATCTACTCTTTTTAATCAGGAATCTAGGTCTTGCTTACTTTACGGCTTCCGTTTTATGGGCTTTGCATTAGCGTGCAACCTGATACCCGAGTGAAAACAGGACATCACAACACGCCGCGAATACAAAAGCGCCTGATCTTATTTTTCCCCTGCTGCAGTAATGGATGTGTTTCTTTTCCGCTTCTGGAGAATGCCACTGATATTGGTGTAGTGCTTTTTAACAGCTTGTTTCTGTGCCCCAGCGGCAATGATGGTAGCACCCTTTATCAAGAGCTGTTAAGGTGCACTGTGAAAATTTAAAAGCAGGTGTGAAAAGCTTCTGATAGGTCAGATAAAACTGGTGTCAGGCTGATGTGGCCTACTCTAGCCTTTTAATTCAGTAACCTACATTTATTATTTGGATGGAAACTATTTTTATTCTTTAGGGTTTTCGTTTTTTTGCAGTTTTTGTCCTTAAGGCTTAAACTTCAACATTAAAACAAATGTGCTAGAACTTTTAGTCTCGCTATGCAATTACCACCTGCTTTGTTATGCACCCTGAAACATCCACAAAGTCTTGCAGGAGGCCACTGCTGTAGAAGTTAAATGCACAAAATATAAAGCACCTCCTAAAGACCGCAGTGCACAAAATTTAGCATTAGACACTCAAGTCCACACCTTCCAACGGTGTGTCACTGATATTTGCAAGCTTAATGGGATTTGCTCTAAATTTAGAGGGATCATGTCTCGCTTGTATTTCAAATTTGGATTGCAGCTACCTGGGCAAATTGTAGCTTTTTGTAGCTCTCCGACAATGTGTCATGACAAGGAGAGACTCGCTGCTGCCAAGAAGGACATGAGAGACACGCGGTCTATTTTAAGGTATTCGGGAAAGGCGCCACGCCCCTCCCCCGCTCATCAATGAGAGCTAGTAAAAGCAAGATGGCACCCTGTGGCGCTGTTGACGGACAGGTGAGGAGATGAGTTCCTGACACACTTTGGCACGTCAGGTCTTGACAGCGTTCATTTTGTCGGCGAGGGTTTGGCTTGACAGGTTGGCAGAGATGCAAATGATCATTTCCTGCTCCGTTTTTAGTTCCACGAAAGCCAAAAGGTTGGAAGGCAAAAAGTTGCTTAAGCATTCAAGGGCTGTGAGGGTGAATGTGTAGCAGATCTTCGGGCGGACTGACGGACTTGTGATTGACACAGTTTTTTGACTGAAATGGCTGAGTGCATGGAAACAAGCAGACACGGGCAAAGTCGACATGTTTGTAATCTTGGAGGTCTGCTGGAAATAGGAATTCTGCTGTTTTGATTGGCTCGGTATCAAGCAGGCAAAGTACTATCCGGGTTTTAACATCTTCATAAAATAATGCAGTCGTGATTTAAATCGATAAATGTACAAATGCGGAACATGTTGAGATTTAAGTGTTTCTTAAAAGGTGGCGGGTGGGAAGGGGGGATGAAGGCACTTGTTAAAGGGGGTTTAGAAAAATAGGCACAGAAAGGACTCGCTGATGGGCTGGGGAATAGCAGGCTGGGATTCACCATCTGGCCTATTCTGCATAGTCTTTCCATTTGAATTGCAGATTGGAGGTAGACAGAAATGTTGGAATGTGAGCTGTGGCAGACTTCACAGGGAAACAAGCAAAAGCAGAAACAGAAAACCAACCGAAGGCCATTATTTTAGTGAAGAAAATACTGACAGCAAGGCTAAATTCAAAGCATGTGACCTTTGTTGCTCATTTTGAACTACATGAATTATCTGGTTACCTTGATGTTCAGGGAAAAAAAATTCAGAAATGTCTGTGGTTTATTGCTCATGAGAAGGATAAACATTTCACATGTAACCGAGACATTTAAAAAATGTTCAATGGTGAGTACAAGCCCATGTTTTTGGAATTCAAAGTTCACCACTATTATTTGTTCAAATTTGTTAGTATATTATGTTTTGTTGGGGTTTTTTTTTACTTTTAAAGTGCTTCGTGGCTTATAATGGAATCCTTCTAGGGGTTATATTAACAGCATCACTAGGGTTGCAACACAGTGCCCCCAAAAAAGAAGAAAAATCGTTAATGGCCACGAGAGGCTGGCTCCAAAATCAAATAAATCCTAAGTGATTTTGATATGGTAAATGGCCTGTATTTATATAACGCTTTATTAGTCCCTAAGGACCCCAAAGCGCTTTACACATCCAGTCATTGGTGATGGCAAGCTACATTGTAGCCACAGCTACCCTGGTGCCAGAAAGTGACACCAGGGTGGCTGTGGCGAACACTGGCGCCACCGGGCCCTCTGACCACCACCAGTAGGCAACAGGTGAAGTGTCTTGCCCAAGGACACAACGACCGAGACTGTCCAAGCCGGGGCTCGAACCAGCAACCTTCCAATTACAAGGCGAACTCCCAACTCTTGAGCCACGATCGCCCCCATATACCAATATTTCCAGCACAAATGAACATGCTTAACAGAATATTTATGAATCCTACCTGTTTAAAATGTAGTTATTTAGTCTTGATGGTATGCAGTATGAGATGCTTGAAGGTTGGTGCAGGTTAGTCCAAAAGCTCTCTGCTAGTTTCCTAGTTGTCTACTAAAGCCCAGTCAGACCAGTAAGTGACCATGTGCCAAGGTTGCAACTTTATTCCACAACTTCATTCCTTATCCACGTGTTTGCTGGAGGTTGCTGGCAACTGCCATGAAATTGTTTGCAGGATGTACATGGTGCTGCACTAAAAAGCTCCTTCAATTGCTTTAGTCACTAGCAGATGGTTTCCATGGCCGACGCAAATGTCTGCAAACTCTAGCAATGTCGTTCAGCAGTACTGAAAGTGTGAAAAGTGCAATGTGAACCAGAAACTGAGACTGTCCGTCTTCAAAGTAAAAGTTGCACCTTGGGCAAAGTTTTGGTTTGCAGCAGCAAGACGCAACTTTTACGTTGAAGGCAAACCAATTCCATTTTCCATCACGCAAAATTTGCTACAGTTTGGAGAGTAAATGGCAAGTATTTACAGACAACCCGGTATCTTCAATGTAAACTACAGGCAACCTCAGCAATCTGTTACCAACCAAAGCAAAGGTTTTTAATGCAGCTCTGTTTTTGTGACCAATTTCACTCGGTGATAGCCAGCAAAGCCACCAACTACTTCCTAACTGGTTGGAGAGTAGACATTTAGTAGTTGTTGCCAGGAGGTTATCGACTGGTCTCTATAGGCCTCTATGACTTAGGCCAAAGCTAACATGAGTCACAGAAATCTGCTTCTCAATCATGTTTGTGGTTTTGATGCATTTTAGGGCAATAGTAAGATAAGATAAAATAATATACACTTTGTTTACCTCAATCCCAAGTAAAGTAAAAAATTAAAATAAAATAAACAATAACAAAGTTCAAGACCTTGATAGCATACAATATGACAAAACCAATACAAGCAGGATTTGATTACACGGAATAAACTATAACCTAAAATAAATTAATAAAAATGTAAACAAAATACAAGAAAAGTATTTTGTTGCCACATCCCTCGTTTATATGCAGTCTATGGGTTTGAATAGGTTGGGGAATACTCTTATTTATGTTCTTGCTGAGAACCAGATGAGAAGATTAATTACAGTGTTATATAACATACAGTATACTGCATGTCTGTCAGTAAAATCTGGAGGTAGAGGCAGGAGGTAATTTGATCAGCTCAGAATGAGAACCAAGGCAATGCTCATTCATTTTCATTGCAAAACTCCGGATGCAATTTTGGGAGCCTGAAGTTGAAGCTGTGGCTATAAACTCCTGCACCTCCGTGATGAGCGTTACAACAACTCCACTATCAAGCAGTCCAGTTTCGCCTGAGACGACCAAATCTCAGACGATTTCAAGGACTTTGTTTTACTTAACACTTTAAAAATGTCGCCCGTAATGTGCGACTGTGGTCAATGTTTATGAACAACCATAAAGGCAAACCCAGTGTAGTGTCACAGCCGAGCTATTATACAATAAAAGTTAACGTCCATGAAGAGAAGAGAGGAGAGGACAATGCAGTCATTATGGAGGAAATTACTGCTGTGTCACTCAAATGAATGCGGTGCATAATAACAGCATTGTAGGTTTTGGTGTAATGGTGAATGCAGCACTTTGAGCCGATACGTGGCTGTTTTTACACGAGCAGAAAGGGGAGACGGCACAGAAAAGACAAACTAACAGTACACATTGTGATGTCTCAAAAGTAAAACACTTAATAACACCCCAAGGCATCGGAGAACAGAACTGTAGATTAGTTTTGAGAGAGAGCCAGAATATATGAAACTCTCAAAACTTGGCCACTGACTCAGAGCAGACATCGGAAAAATCAATAGAAGCAGATGCCCTATTTTCCCTTCGACTTGGAAACAGATATATATTAAAAAAAAAAAAAGCCCTATCCTCAAAGGTTAATGCCTGTTCTCTCGGCCCATGTCGGAGCACTTGAGCCTGGGGACAAGAGGTCGGATGGAAGCGGGAACTGGGATGGAGTGCACATGGTCAGGAACATCTCTGGCATTTCATCCTCCTCTGGAAAGGATGTAATGCTGCTCTGACATTACTCAGCCCTGAGAAGATGAATTAGGTGCACACAGAGACGGAGCCATAATGCATTGCCTGGTTTTTGAGGCCATAAAAGCGCCGCGGTATTGAGGATGCAAAGTGGATTTCGATTATATGCACGGATTTATGACTGACTGATAACAACACCAAACAGCCAAATTTGAATGCTTTAACTCGGGCACCGTGAGTTTAAAGGATTATGCATTCCTGATTCCTGAATGTGTGACCAACAGGTTCATTTATATAAAACACTCTCAGCCTCCCTAGCATTGTTCAGCAGCAGAAGCAATGCAGGAGATAATGGAAAACTCCCGGTGGGTCAAAGAATATAAATCTTTTCTTGCCCTTGACCTAAAAGCTTTGCTGTATTTTAAGTTGCCTGATTTGAGTGCTTGAAGTAATAAAAGATATTATGTGAATGATATTTATTGGGTTCCAAGTAGGTTATGGTCACTCGATGTGGGAGGCTTTCAAGAGGCATCGCTGTGAAAATGCACCGCAGCTGTGTGCATCAACTATTGATGTTAACTGTTTCTTCGCCTCGGTTCAAGGTCCCATCTACCGTATGTCTTTGTGTCGACAGCAACTTCATAAGAAGAGCTTTGCATAACATATTTGTTTGCTGATTACATAAAGCACTGCATCCCACGCTTCCCAATGGCAGCTCGAGACCACCTACTTGTTAACAAATGCTTTGGGGAACGGCGCTTTATAAAAGAGCAATTATTAGGCAGATTCAGTGTGCGGGAAATTATAATATCCAAGCTATTTCGGGCCATCAGCATGTCATGTTTTGAACTTTGATTCGATGAGCTGTCTGGACAGAAGGGAAGACTTGCTGCAGAAGAGCGAAGAGGAGCAGGCTGACCTCAGAAAAAGGACACACAGCTAGCTACCACAGACAGCAGATTGTGCTTTATCACATTTAAAGGACTGGGACCTTGAAATAATGCACCTTTAATATAATTACCGGCCAACAGGAGCAGGAAGGGAAACACACACACACACATGCACACACGTCTTTTGAGTGTCACCTCATATCTGTCCCGACCTTTGGTGAGCCACTTAGAATTTTCTGCTGGCAGAAAATCTTTTGTCCCCTTCAACTGGATTTTCATTTGAATCGGGGACCTTAGATGACGCAACGGCTTTCAATCCAGGAACGGACGCTTTTAAGTCTTTCGCTTATCAGCGTTTTTCGATAAGGTGCGTAAAATTGTTTCAAAAGTTATATTGATTAAGATAAGTAGGGATAGAAAATTACTCATTTCACTTTCTACGAATTTTTAAAAAAAATCTCAGATACCAAGAATTGAAAAGAAAAAACAAAAAAAACATGTCACAGCTGGAAAGGACGCCATCAGGTTGGGGTAAAGGAGGCTCCTGTTTTGTTTTACACTACCTATATGTTCATCCCACCTACAAACGCTCTAATTTGTTGGAGCAAAAGTAAAATATAATGTTCGCATCCTTAGTCCTTTCTACAGAACTCTGGAGAAACACCCAACAACTACCTTTGATAGCCATTAATATTGGTCATTTCAACTTTTTTGATACCGCTACACCTCATTTCTGTGCAAATACAAATGGTCATTAAATAATGCTTTTCGACTCATTCACCCAAAACTTTCTTTTTCCTACCCTCAAATGGTTTCTATCACTCACATTCGTACTCCGATGAATAGGGATGGGTATTGATAAGATTTTCACGGTTCCGATCCAATTTCGATTCTGTTTAACGATTTGATTCTTTATCGATTCTTTTTTAAAAAAGGAGAACACTAAGGTTGATAAGCTTAGAACTTTTTTTTATATCTTATGGCCTTACAAACCCAACAGTGAGATCTTAAGAGATCCACAGCCTACGGCTCTTCAATGGGGTGTCACAGGGTCCCCAGGGAAAAAAATTGTAAATGTAAAATAATAAAATAAATATTCTTCTGTAGCAATAACAAAGTATAACGTAAATTATTCTGTAGCAATTACACAAGAATATCCAGTAATGTCCCTGCCTACAATTAAACACATTCACTTACCGAAAATCGGAGGCATCTGCTGTGGCAGCCTTTTACCACAAACATTCGTCTATCCTGGCCTGAAAGGAGACTGTACCGGTAGACTGCAGCGAGAACTGCCAGCATCTGAGCCAGCCAGACTCTGTCTGTCTCTCTCATCATGGTCACCTAAATGCACAGTAATGGCAGGTTTTGTAATAAGGCAGATCGCGCTAACATAATATGCACTGTTAGTTGATTAACGGGAGAGGACGTACAAACGTTACCGCTGCTGCTGGGTTGAGATTCACGAGTCCGGAGCGGAATTAAAAACACGACATTCATTTAAGGTCATCGTGTGTTTTGTGAGCAAATGCTTTTGCATATTCGTAGTGTTTCCTCCCTTAAATGAAATATCTACTTTGCAAGTATTGCAAGTTGCCCTGCTGTCATCCATTCTCGTAAAGTATAACCAAACTTTTGAGCGTTTGTGGTGCGTAGGCGCCGTGTTTCCTGCCAGGTAAATGATGCTCCGCAACGTGGTGATGTCATTTGGGGCGACTGGAATCGATAAGGGAATCGTTTGCAAAAATGCCAAACAATTCCAAGGAATTGAAACAGTGGGAACCGGTTCTCAACAAGAACCGGGTTTCGATACCCATCCCTACCGATGAACCCATTGGAGAGCAACTTTGAGTTCTGCTTCTTGCCCTTGGATACTTGACTAGAGCAGCCAGGGATCGAACCGCAATACCTCCTGACTGGTTGATGACTTGCTATACTTCCAGAGCTACAGGCCAAAATACAAGGTAGATTATGGGTACTGCCTTGCTGGAAACCAGTCCCAATACACCCTGGATTAGCTTGTGCGGTAATACGGTAAGCAAAAACAGGATTTCTAAACTCCAATTCCTCTTTTTTTTCTCCCCCTTAAGCATCTCAATGTGGATGTGAAGAAGTTCATTTCTAAAAACAGTGCATATAAGGTGAATCTTCCAACAGTAGTGAAGTCCTGTTAAACATTAGCTTGCTGCTGCCAAGCTTCATGTGTTAGCTGTTGCTATTCTTGTCAGGGCCGACTAGATGGGTTTGCCTAGCCAGAATATAACTTCACTGGCTCTGCTGGTAATGATCTGCATTAGCTCCATTATTGGAAGCTATAAAACTCTGCAGAGACTCAATCTTGTTAATATCAATTTCCTTAATGTTAAAAGCACTCATGTAGATATCTAAGGGGAGATGTAGCGAAGAGATGGAGAGAGAGATGTTCCAAAGTACTGCAGCAAAGTGAATGTGTATCTAATCCGACACCTAGAACTCCTGGCTAATGTCTTGATAAGGCCTAAGTGGATCATTTCTGCCTTTAGAAAATCTTCCCTAGTGCAGCTTGAAAGAAAGAAATTGACCAATCCTTGTGCCTTTTCACTGAACTGTGGCTCGTGTTCTCTTATTGTTCTGTAATATTTTCTCTGACTCCAGCACTTATTGATTTTGGATTACAGTTGCTGTATTTTTCCTTCCCATATCCTGTGTTTTGGTACAGTGAGATACCTCACAATGCCGCACAGGATTCCAACTCATCAAGCCCAGGGGCTGTTTATAGTTCTCGGTTGCATCCCTTCAAATGTCAACACAAATTCTCGAACGCTACGCTGTTCAGCAGTGTATACGAGGTGCGCTTTGATGGCAGTTCCCAGGTTGATGCAGGAGTTGGGAGGAGCACGAACATCCATCACATCTTTGCTTTGTCATGGCTGCAAGGAAAGCGAGTCGCTGGGTGTGTTTGGTACAAACGCCTCCCGTTACTTTAATAATTATCCTCTCTAATACGCCACAAATTCAAGGTAAACAGATCTTGTAGCTGTGCAGTGAAGGTTAAAAAACAGAAGACTTTCAAACTTATTCTCCTCCTGCGACTTTAGAATAAAGCTTGAGCGAATGTTTCACTAAGCAAGTGACTCACCCCTTAATGTATGCTTTCACATATAAATGTTCGACCGATAGATCAGTTAGGAAGCGGTAAACGCCCCTTTTAGTATTCACCACACTAATCACATATAGGAGGCGAGAGCCGACAATGCAGCGATGCCGCAAGTCAACAATTACCCGACGGATGGTGGAAATGACAGGGTAGACGTCAGGCTTTTCTGTGTCCCCGCTCACCACGATTGATGAGTTCATTTATCTCTCCCTGGCCTGTCTTTCTGCCTTTTCGCCCCTCTGTTGCTATGAAAATGAATAGCGTCCGTAAAATGGAGAAATCATGCCCTGAAAAAAACCTGTCTTTACAATACGACAGAGGCATATTTATTTCATCTTAAAGGGGAGGTTTGAGGTCACCCTCCAGTCCTTCCCCGGTGACATTTTCCGACTTGACATTCTGTGACATTTCCAGTTAAATATTGCTGATATTCCTGCAGAGGAATTAAAAGCATGTCTAAAAGGGACACCAGCACTAAAGCTCTTTCTCTCCCTCTCTATCTTCCTCGTTCACTCGCTCCACTCTGTCTCTTCATCCCTAACACTCCGTTTCCCTCCTCTTCATGCGGCAACACGGGCTTACATGCACTACCTACTAAGTGTGGTTGACTTGCATCTCCAGGTATTAGAAGTCTTTTTAATCCAAAGGGATTACCAAAAGTTCTATCACCCAGAATACATAAGAGACAGACACAAAGTGTGTGAGTGAAGAAAGCTTATGATGCTATTTTGAGCAAAAATTCAAAGATTAAGATGCAGTAAGATGCCAAGAGGCACTTGTGCAACGGGGAAAAATAGCCTCATGTCCTACATACTGTATGTATAGACAAATTTCAATTCACTCACTACTGCTAAATATGGTCTTTATGACTTAAGCTAGGAATACTAATAAACAGCCACAGCTGCTTGTCAGTTAAAATATAACCTTTAATTGTGTTTGCTAAATGAAGATAATTGCAAAGACAATGGTTATTATCAAGTGATTAAAGCTTGTAATTCTATGTTTACACAAGCTAACTTACAAGAAAGCATTTAGTGGAGCTTGCTAATGTAAGCCCGACTCAATTAGACTTAAAAGTAAAACACAATATGGATGGCATATCTGACCTGACTACGGTAAAAGGGAGTTTATGGGTGAGGTAAAACATATACTTTCACACACAAAAATAGCACAGCCCACTACATTATGACTTTAATATTAGACAGACTAAAAAGGTGGATACACAAGAAGAGGTGGTGGCTAATATAACTAGCTAACACAACTCTGAGTTATGTGTTATGATGCTAGCTTGTAATGCTACACTGGCTTTATCTCCGCTAGTTTGCACTAGTTTACACACAGCTGACACAGCTAACTAGCTAACACAGCTCTGAGAACGAGTTGTGTGTGTCCAGGACCAAGTTAAACTCTCTTTGGCTTTGAGGCAATCAACTGAAGTGTCAGAGTGAATAATACAGTTGACTAGCACACAGGAGAGTGCATAATACAGCAGCTTTCAACAGCTTTTATGAAAACATTTATAGGGAGTTAAGTTAAAAATTGTACGCATTTGAAAACTTTGATTTTATAGGAGATGCTAGCTTGTGATGCTACACTGGCTTTATCTCTGCTAGCTTGCAGTAATTTACACACAGCTAGAGCTATAATTAGGATTTTGTTTATGTTTTAGTGGTGCAGTGAAATTTATGAAATTATTTACAAAGAGTACAAAGAGTTTTATTTAGCTTCCTCTGGGTTGTGTGCAAGGTTAACTGGGAGGTGCAGCACTGACCTCTATTCTTAGCTGCAATGCAATGTATACAAGGTCCTTTAAGTATTGATTCAATGGACAATTAGATTGGACACACCACAGAATTTCTTAAAGCTAAAGCTGACATGTTGTCAACTTTGATTGATTTAGTTTAACAAAGCCTTAGCTGAGTCTCGTCTGCTACACTAGGGGCTTTTCAGAGAGCGCCATTTTAAAAAATGAATATATCAGATTCTTTAAGTTGGTGGTTAGTGTCTTTTCAAGATTGTCAGGAATGCTGGTTTACTCTGGTAATAATCAGTTTTGTGCTTTTTTCTAGTTTAAATGTTCCTAACGCCAGCTGTATTTGTTAGGAAGGCTTATTCTGCAACAGAGATGAAAAAAGAGACCCTTGGTATATCATTCTGTGCATGAACTGTGGGTGAGTGAATTGTGTACAAGTGCATTCTTTCCTTGTCATTCTTGCAGGGCACATAAAATGTTATCAAGGGCTGCCAGTGGCCCATCGGCCGTACTTTAAAAAACCATGGCACTAGAATGTCATGAGCATGAATTACTGCTACTGTTGTTTTGGTATGTGTGTGTGTGTATGTTATAAAACATCAATATATTTTGTGTTTACCAAGCGCATAGCAGCAAAGGAGGGAGAAAAAAGACAATATTTTTTCTTTAGGAAAAATGCATAAATGTCACTTTTATTTTTATTGCTCTATTTACATAAGTTGATTCATTTCGTTACAAGAGAGGCAGCTCATGTGCCGAGCCAGCTGAAGAATGCAAATCCAATAATCAGTCTTCTGCTGCAGTTTACTAACTTCTGATGGAAATATTTGTCTAATTAGCTGGTAGATGTTTTACTGTATTTACTAGGGGAGATATTGGCAAAGCTGAATCAATTAGAGTTATTGGTTGGCATTTGTCCAGTCCTTGCCTGGGTGGCTGGGGGCAACGCAATGTACTCAAGAAGAGAAACTGCTCGTAATTATGTTATTAACTATTTTCTAATATTCTTATTTTTTCTGAAGTTCTAGCAATCATAAGGGACAGCTGATATTTTTCAACACTGCTGTAATAATAATAGTTTGAGAGGTTTAGATTTATCCTGTTTTTCACTGAAGAAAGCTGCCTGCTATGTCCAGAAACAAGGTTGATGAGTGTAAACTGAATGAAACTTACAAAGTTAGAAACCATAAAATCAACACAGCTTAAAGGACACCACATTTCTCCATAAAGGCACGTAAACTAAAGGTCAGGTGTTCCAGTTATCTTACCCGTGAAGTTATCGATATCAAAATAAATGGGTCAGTTGTAACTAGTTAGTTATTTAAACATTTCACACTAATGTGTACAATTTAAAGTTGGTTCTCTCGTGCAGCGACGTGACTGTTGTTTTAATCATTACGCTCCATTTGTCCTTGTTGACAGCCCCAGGATTTCTATCCAACCCAGACTGATTCATGTCCCGCGTCTCCATACCCCACACGTCATCCACAATCATCACGGAGAATCTATTTGTAGATAATACACAGTAAATATAATAAATATGGCACAGCACGCACCTATAAATCTTTGTCATTAGAAGCCTCGGGATTTCATTTTCAGCAAGATAATGATCAGCGCCTGTGAGCAAAAATACAAATGCACAGAGGAGCGAGGCCGTAAATACTAACTTTTATCAGCGGCTGAATTTTTCCCTTTGTGAGACCTCTGCTGCAGTCTGCAGAGTCGAGCGTTTTTACATTCAGACAGAACCGCAGAATCAGATCTGCGGCCCGGTAATTGATTGTAATCAAAATGTAAAGTAAGCCTGAGCTGTCCCACTAATGGATTTTACAGTTTATTTGACTAGAAAGGTGAATCAATCTTAAAATATTGACTACAGGATCCTGAAGGATTACGGATGGGCCGAGAGGTCGCGGGGCAGACCTGTGTGGGTGCTGCGAGAAGACTAGCGCTTGGATAAAGTCCTGGGTTCTAAGCAGTTTAGCATATTGAATGGAAATTAACCTTCCTCCGAGGGAGAGCCCAGGACAGGCAAATCCTCTTTCATTTGTTAATTCATTCATTAGCACAAGGATGACAGGACTGCTAAAGAGGCTGCGATGCTCAGTTTGCAATAGTTTGCCAAAGACAAAATTCTGTCACGGTCCTCGGTCGGATTGACCCAGCATTTTGAGTTCTTTATGCTTTGTTTTATTTTTGAATGATGGATTGTTCTTTGTTTCTCTGGTGCTTTGTTGATTTTTATTATGAATCTGTGTTTCAGTTATTCTGGTATGTTTTTGCATTATGACTAAGGTTCAGGTTGTATTTTGTTATTATTGCCGGTTTAGTTCAGCGTCTAGTCTGTCGAGTTTCCTGTTTTACTTTGAAGGTTCGTGTTCCTGTCTTTGTCAGTGTTTCTAGCTTTGTTCCCCCTGTCTCGTTAGGTCTTATTCCTCCCAGCTTTGTTCCCCTTCCTTGATGACTCCCTCGGTGTATTTAAGCCCAGTGTGTCTTTGTGTCAGTGTCGTGTTGTTAATGTCTGTTCATCCTCATATCACCCTGTGTGTTCTGTTTGCCTGCCTGCTAGTTTATTTGCATTCCAGTCTAGTTAGTTCTTTGTTCAGTCTGCATTCCCACAATAAAGCCGAGGGTTTTGAGTTCACCTGTGCCTCCGTGAGTCCTGCTCTTTGGTCCACCTTTCCTGCCTGCCTTCACACAGCCATGACAAATTCTTCCATTACATGGACCTATTTGCCACATGGTGCCAGGCAGAAATTGGTTAGATTTCATTTTGAAATGCAAACATGAAAATTAAAACATTTTGTGGTCGCAGTGTGACTGAATAAACGTCTTGTCATTAAAAACTATGTGTGCCATCTCTGTTGCCAGGTTTCCCTGTGAAGATATTCCCCTGTGAGGATAATACAGTATCGAGTGCTCGCGATATTGATTTGGTAAGTATGGCATCAGGAGTACACACATAAACAGCATCCACCATTGCAGCTAGTGTTAGAGCCAATCAGTGGCACGGTAAATTAAAAAAATATATAGATTATAAATGCTCTTAGTCTTCATCTCACATCCACGGGTAAATATGCATGCGGCATATTTTCTCAGTAAATGGCGATAAACCACCAACCTATCTATTTACGTGCTGTTGATGCTGGCACCTGAGCATGCAATCAACACAGAGCACTCGCTTCAGTTTGCAGAATTAGAAGTGAAATTTTTGATTGTCCCATTAAAGAGGTCCCTCATTATGACTTGGCAAGGACAATTTGCATGCTCTATTCCACAGAATTTGAATGAGGCTCCAATCAATTATACTCATTATCCAAGCAGCTGATTGGTATGTGGTCAGACGTGCACCCTGTCAAGGTAGCGCCGCTGGTAGGCTCACGGCACATGCGCACGCAAAGACAAACAGCAAAAATCGGAATGAAAGCAGCTGGTCATTTTCCTCACGTGTTTGGAAGCATATTTTACAACTAACACACAGTACAAAGAAATAATGCATGTAAGATTCATTCATTTGCTGCTTAAAAGTTTCCCTTATCCCTTACCATTTATTAAAACCTGTGCTCCATTCCAGCTTTTAACTGGTACAGGAAGATTGAAATCAGGGTCTCTGAGGGGACCAAGCCATCTGTTTCAGCAATTCATGTTCTTGTCACCAAAGGTAGTTCTCCACAGAATCAATCCAAGGCCAGTCAGACGCCTCCTCCCTATTAGCTGATGGATGAATCTCTAAACCACAAATGTGCCCAATGCTTGTCTTTTATAGTCTTGGGGTAATTTTTCATGCAAAAAAATCCAACCATTCTCTTTCAAAATAAGGATTTGCTTTTTGTCTTTGTTTTATACTCGGGTCTTGCCATATTTACTACTGATTAGATTTACAAGAACAAAAGAGTAAAGTTGTTGCCTAGGATTGTGGGAAACTGTAATTGACGTTTTGGTTGATAGATGGGTTTACAGATCAGAAAGAGTCGGGAATATATACTGTATTTTTCGGGCTATAAGGCGCACTTAAAATCCTTTTATTTTCTCAAAAGTTGTCAGTGCGCCTTATGTATGAATTCTGGTTGTGCTTACTGATCTTGAACCGATTTTATGTGGTACACTGTACTCAAAAATCTGTCAAAAAATGTTTTAGTACGACTTTGGTAAGCTTGTCAGAGCATTACAATTACCGTAGTCAGGAGTCTTGTGGCGTAGTCTGGTTCCAAACTCCGCTTCAGGACCCAAAGTCAAATGAACACTGTGACATCACTGAGAGTTAAAAACTGTCTAAATTCTTTCATCTTTAATAAAATGATCAGTGTTGCTGCTTTACCAGGTGTAACAATTAAGTTTAACATGCTGGCATCCATGAAAACAGAATTTATTAAAGGAGTTAGAAGTTAGCAGGAAGTTAGCTCGCTAGTTTCCACCTAAACATGATATAGCATTTTCTGACTGAGAGATTTGT
>NW_005187672.1:444385-518458 GCF_000239375.1 Pundamilia nyererei | reverse complement strand
ATTGACAGTGCACCTTAAATACGGTAATAGGAGTTCTGAGATTTAACAGTGACACTTTTGCTTTGATAACTACCATCAGTTGAACGTTGCATAAGCCCAACATAGTTTGTGCCACGGTGCCTTTAATTGAAACTAACGGCCTTGTTCAATGCAATATTGAACTTGTCTGGCTGGTATGAAAACACTTTGAAACAGTGAAAGATCTACATGCTGTGCTGGCAAGACAATATAATATCTTTGTAGTTTCAACTATCTACCACATGAGAACAAAAGTTCAGCTGAATGAATGGTAGTGTCAATAATAGCTAGCTTAGACAGCTTTAAGTTTGCTGTTGTATAAGTCAATATTATTTTCAGTCGTGGGCTTATCTGGAAATCTCTTACCCAAAGCAAACTCTAGCTGTTGGCAGATGTTAAAAAAGTGACTCCCACCTACACACAGAATCTGTGCTGTGCTGTAGATGAGAGAATCCTCACCTACCACAAAAAAAAGTTTAAATATTTATAAGAATATAAGCAACCAGAGTTTTGAAGCTCGAGGGTACTCCCCCAGCGGGCCTCCCCTAACAGCCACGAGAAGTGTTTGCGAACATAGTGGCCACCGACACTTCGCCAACTTGAGGCATGCTTGGCAGTTATTTGATAAGGCTTCCTGCCTGTTGTGGTAGCAACCAGACTGCTTCTCTGCCACCGGCTCAGTTAGACTGTGGGGCAATATTTGCTCTCATGAGTTTTTCCAAGATCAAGCTGCTATTGGCAGGTTAAACGACTGGACAACAGCCAAACGTACGATGGCATGCCGCAAATCAGCTCGCCCCTCTGGCAAATATGCTTGTGAAGTGAGCCACGGTTGAGGATGGAAGCTGCCTTTTGGTGGGGTTTTTTTTGGGGAGGGTAAGAGAAAGAAAGAAAGAAAACACACAGTACCCTCAGTAATCAATGCTGGATTAACCTCTCTCATCAGACAGATATTTGCAGCTGAAATTTAAGCAACCCGATGCTCATGTTTTGTGCATTAAACCACAAATACCATGATCGCTTCGCCCATTTGTGCTCGTCTATAGAGTTCTTCTTGTTGACAGAGCTATTAGTCTGAGCGATACCACAAAATTCATCATAGTCACCCTGCGGTTGTTTCGCAAATTCATCATTTCATTACTTTTCCACAGAGGGTGGCACTGGGGAAGGTGGTGGGGGGTTTGGCGGCGGGGGCGGGGGGAGGCGATCTATCAGAGACGCCGTGCTCATGATAACATCAGAGTCCCCGCAGAAAAACAAACACGGCGGTGCTGTTTGGGTGTTGTGTTGGAATATAATCTCCAGTAAGTGCCTAAACAAGAGCAGAAATTAATATGCAAATTTATGAGTGCTTTGGTTAGAGGACCTAAAAAGGTTTTCATTATATCTTGATCAGAAAGTCATTTATCTCAAGGCTCTCAATAAGTCTGGCCCCCTAATCTGTCGGACAGATAATTAATATCTGCTTATTGAGTAAATGAAAGTCATTATCTTGATTTCCTTCAGATAATTTATCTGTCTGTGATTCACACTGAGGACATTTTATGGTGTGGGCCACATCATTACCTCCACAGGTATTGATTATACTCTTAGTGTATGCTCTTGGACTTGTTTTTTGGGGGTTGGAGGGTATAATCAGCTATGAGGTCAAGGTGTTCTTTGACAATGAAAGAAGATCACGCAAACATAATTAAAACTGTACAGTTGAACCTGTTAAGATCTGCAAAGATTAAAGAAAACCCCTAACTCGGGAGCAATTTCTTCTCTCTTGCCGTGAACAAGCGTCACAATCAAAAGACTTCTCTTTCCTCCCATTACGAAGTCTGTGCATCACTAGAAAGCCCACTCTCAAATGTAGATCACCACTCACAGCACACATCAGGATCAGAAACCATGGCAACCGACATACATACATTGATTGGTACATTCACTGCCTATCTATGGCCTGATTTAAAAAAAAAAAATTATCCTGAACACAAACATGTTAAAGATGCTTAATTTTCAAAATGGGTTTCATAATTTTATGTCGTAATTCTTGGTTTAAATATGATTTACATGATGAATGCAGGTATTACGATCTAGATGTCACACACTCGTTTGATGTTTGCAACAATTCTTTTTCAAGCTGTTTTGAAGCTGATGTTCAAATGAAACCTCGTCTTATAAATTTATCCGGACAGTTCAGATAGATTTCAATACAATCCCGAAAAACCGAATCGGATGTTTGGAAAATGTGGGAAGGTTTTAAACTTGATCCTTCCAATCAAGCCAGAGAGTTTTCTCAAGTCAGTGGGTTTAATGTAAGGTTGTTTTTTTTTAAGAAAGGAAAAACTGATATCATCTCTAAACAAAAATATATTCAAAGCACAACTGAGGCATTTTGCAGTACTTCAGATGTTCACTGGTCTACTGGTTTAGGCCTAAAAGCAGCTATATTTACACACCAAACATTGCCTGTGATAGTTTGAATATGGAACACTGTATCTCTTTAACATATATTTGTAATTTTATTCCCTCTCCCTCTTGCTTGTGGGATTTGGCTCAACCGAGCAGAACAGCAGCGACTCGGTATCCACATCCTGCTGTGAGCCCTGAAGGGTGAGTGGAGTCTGTGGTGCTTATCACCCAGGTGGACTTCCAGCCAGAGAAGATGCCTCAGCCTGGACCAAGCACCCCCGCTGGCAAGCCTCTGGCCGGGTGCCTTGGCACGGCTGCTCCCTGTCGTCTGGCTCGGTGGGTGGGATGCAGTCAGTGCTCACTGTCAGCGGTTGTCCCTCTGCCCAGCGGAAGAGAGGGTAGAAATAAAAGCGGTGTGACTCCTATTCTAATGGGCCGAGACATTACCATGAGATTGTGCAACTGATGGTGTTGTTCACACTTGTGCGCAAAGCTAAGCAAACATGCAGCTCATGGCTGTCAGGGTTGCGTGGGACGTTCTCGCCTCGGGCTTAATTTTAAATCCACTGTACAGTAGTATTGTAGCTGTCCTCATTTATCTTGCATTAAAGACTCTCAGCTGCCAGACCGGTATGTATAATTTACAACTACTGAAATGAGTGGCAAACTCTGTTTTTTATCTTTGAAATGCATCAGTGTGATTGAGAAGATTAGGCTAAAGGTTAAACCAGTTGAAAACAAAATTCTTCAATTTTTTATCTTTTTTTCTAGTTTGCTTTTTTTTTTTTACGTCACTTTTTCTCTGCGTTGATCCTGATTCCAACTGTTTGATTAGACAATAGTATTATCAACGAGGCTGATAAAGCTGCTTTTGGAGGGCGTTCTATTATAGGATCTAATGACAGTATCAATCAGAGATTGATACTGTTGTGTTCTCGTGCATGATTTTTCTTTTTTCTTTCTTTTTATGTTTTTTTTTCACCTACGAAGCTATGAACACAAAAATCATATCCCATATCAACCCAGAGAAAATAGAATAAGAAAGTAGAATTGGCAGACTGATAGGTGTATTTCTAAACATAGCATCTGTGACCAGTTGAAAATAGCATGCATGTGATATTAAAGGTTTTTTAAAGTATTTAATTGATTGTAAAATTAACAATACATCTCTGTCCACTAGCTGTTTCTGCCAGACTTCACTCTTAAGATATGTTTGCATTTTATGAAGCAGGTGGTATCTAATCTAGCTCATCATAAACAAATTTTTTGTTCCAATGTCAAGTAAAAATTTGCAACTTTGCAAATAGACTTGAAACGCCTACCAACAGCTAATTACTCTATATATTTTTATATATTCACATAACACAGAAATTTAAAGCCAAAAAAGGTCCTCTTAAAACCAAAACTAAATAAATGTAACATAATAAATATAAAAGTTTAAATATTTTATTTGGTTTATTTAAAGGCAGACTAGCTAGCTGCTAAGCTAAGCTTCAGTTAGCCTAGCTTAGACCCAAGAGACATAAAACTATAAGAACAAAATGTTTCCACAATTTTTAATGCAGTAACCATAGTGCCATATATAAATGGTTACTGGCTGTATAATTTATCAGGATTAACATCATCAACATTAAATGTAATTCAAAAGACCCAGAGTCCAGAAACCTTGCCTAGATCAGGGATATGGAACCACCCTGGAGCCAGACCTGGCTCAAGCCTGGCAGCACAATAGTCTATCCTCCTGTGGGCTCCCCATGTACAGGCATACATGTAGGGGTAGCTTTGTGGACTGGGCAGCAGTCAAACTCTGAGATCTCAGTGGTCCAATCCACATCTTAAACTGGCCACCATACCCAGAACATGCTGGAGAGATTATCACTTGCGGCTGGGTTGTGAGAACCTCAGAGTCCTGCATACTCAGAAGAAATATAACCAAATTAAAAAGAAGAATTTCTTTTTAAAGTGCTGATTTCACCTATGGGTGGGCCTGCCATTAACAGATCATCTCTTCTTTCTCCCCAGAAGAAACTATAGGCCTGCAATTTCCCAAAGTGTCAAATCATTCCTTTAAAAAATGCCCAGAAAATAATAGGAACCTTTAGTAAAACTGATCCCTTTGACAAAAATGCTAAATCCTGGGGCATTTTCTGTCAATCTCTGCCCTGTCTGCAGAAATCAAAAACCTAAAACAAAACGAAATATCCCAGTAATTCCATCTTTTTGTTGAAAAGAATCAGTCAGACTGAAAGAGTAAAAAGGATAAAACAGAGTAAAGATACCCATGGCTTTTTGTAAAGCAGATGTTTGGCTTGTCTAATGTTGAGGAGCTATGATATTTAGGATCTCCACCATCCTGTCTACAAGGCCCCTCAGGGATAAAGGATGGTGGGGGCTGATAGCGATGGTGGGCAACACTTGCTGCAGACTGACAGGAAGCTTTATCTCGACATATCTGTCAGTCACCCGCATTAGACCTTCCCTCTAAGTTCGGAGAGCTGTCATGCCACAGTTTGCCGCTCGGCTCCTCTGTTCCCCCTCTGCCACCCCCCGGTTACATAACCTGCCACCTCTATCACAAAGACCCATCACAAACCCAAGGCCTTACACACACATGCACACACTGCACAGTCAATGGGATCTGACTGGTATGGATGCACGCAGTTAATGCAGCTATAGAATATGTAGCCGAATGAGGTCCATTGCGACGATAATACTGATCATACAGTGCTGGAGTCCAAAGCAATTTCCTGCTCTCTCCCCGGTACCCCCATCTCTGTATCGGACATAACATCCTGAGACAGCGGAGATTGGTGGCCAGGATCCTGAATTTTTCATGAGGCAGGAAAGGTTAGATAAGATCCTCCCACATTCTGGAGATAGTGCACTTAAAGATCTGTCTTTGCAGCCAGATGGTAAAAAATACATTTGCATGGCTCACATTAGTTCAAAAGTAGATTCAGAGATTAAATATGTCTTGAGTTAGAGAGTACGGATATTGAAATGGTACAAATGAGACACGATGGTTTCTACCTTGCTTGCTTAGGTTTGTGACATAATGAAATTGTCTGCATTCACGTCATGGAAATAACCAAACTGACAGCCTGAACGAAGCCAGTCCCAGGCACGCCGAATGTCTCCAAATAAAGCCATAAAGTAAAAAAGGGCACAGATAACCGCCTCTGGTACTTACATTTAAAAGCTTAGATTTTCTCTGCGTACAAATTACAATTGCCAATTAGAACAATTATATAGCATAAAGGAAACCTGCCTTTTCAGCTTAAAAACACCAGTTGTAGCCACTCACTGTAAAAAGGAGACAGAGATCTAATCTTTGTGATTGTTACACTAATTTCTCATTCTGTACAGAGGAGGTAAGAAAATAAAAACAATTATTATAAAACGTGTAACAAAAAGAGCTCACTGTGATTGAAAATGGGATTCTTTTGAATAACGAGGAAAAGGCTTCATTCTGAATGTATTTATAGGTTTAGTTTTAGTTTAAAAAGTCGTCCATTTAATTTAACGGAATTAGCGTCCAAGGATTTGATCTTGTGATTCATAACAAAAAGCTTTTTTAACATGTTTCCTGTGGAGCACCTGATAGATCTTCCTTAAAAGCCGAAACATCCCCACGCTGATACTTCTGTCTTACTCAAAATGGTTTGAGGGAGAGAAGATTACAGGCTGAGAAACGACCACAAAGCTAGGAGGAATCCAATACAGAAATGGGAGTTGGATAGAGGGAAGGCTTGATGGTACACCTCGTAAATGCTCCCCTGGGCTTTCTCCAGGCAGAGACATCTACAAATATTTCCATAATCACTGAAAAGCCCAGTGACTGCCAGGCCCAAAGCCCAGATGTAGCAGACAACATGTTTGAGCTCTTAGTCGGAAAGGTCAGTAGCTGCTTTTCAAACATGGATAAAAAGCCGAGCTGCCATTTCCAGTCGCATTCTCAACCACAGGTTGCAGTTTTTTCTTGACAAGAACAAGCTTCTTTCTTCCTCCCATGCAAGACAAGATAACATCAGAAGGCCAGAGGGGCTGTAAATCTGTTTTTCACTCAAACTTCCCAGCAGTGTATAGATCTGTTTTTACTTGGCAGTAATTTGATGCAATTTGCAGAGTTTGTTTTGGCCTTCATCAGAGTTTCTGCCTGTGCGTGCATCCAAAATAATTATCTTGTGTGTGTTGAATGTCATATTAAACCACCTCTTTTCCTTGTCGATGTACCGTAGCCCACCTAATAAGCTCAGTCTCAGCTCAATCTCTCAGTGCCTCACCGGAGGCCCTCCAGTTGAGGACATGTTTTGACACACAGGTTAGCACTAAATTAAGCTCGCATGACACTAGCAATAGTCAAGAAATGGCATTCCATTTGTGTTAAACTCCACTTGTTGAGCTGACCATTAACTGAATATGACTCACCACTTGTTTGGCAGCCACAGTGATGTGTGCCAACTCTATAGCAAATAATGATTAAAGAACTTTTATTGGAGTTGAGCTTTTCATGTTGCGGGATAAAAATGACCTTTGAGTGCTTTTCAGAGTTGAAGAGTTGTCAAAGCATAATGTGGGAGGGCGAGTTGATGGGTATAATTTATGGGAACGCTGTGAATTTGTTTTCACATTGGTGCTGGCAAAAAAAGTCTCTGTAAATCCTTAACTTTATGAAAGCCATTCTTTACATGAAATGTGCTTTCCCAGAGGCTGTCTGAAAGCAGCAACTGTAACATTTTTAATCATTTTGTACAACAATGTATGACTGGTGTCAGTTCAGTGCACAGAGCTTGTTACCTCAGCTCATTATACCATATTAAGGATCCCTTTGATAATGGCTGGATCTGCCATATCAAGGACTGGTAAATATTCCAGGAGTGCAGGTATTCACCTCATTTGACACTCAAGGACGTATTTGTTATAAGCGGCCAAGGTAGCTGGGTATGAGTCCACGCAATTCACTTGATGACCCCTACAAATGTGCTTTGATAAATATGTATGTGTTGGTAGTGTCTGGTGCAGTGGGACAAGGTTACCTTACAAAGGTGAGCATTTGTAAATGTAGAACGGACACAGGTCATGTTGTTTCATGCAGCGATTAGACAGTTTTTCCCCCACGCTGAATAAAGTGACCTCTGAGAGGCTTAACTCCTTTGTCACAACCAAGGAAGCATGAGGGTATAGATGGGCTGCACGTTAAATGAGGCATCATAAATCATTCACCGGTTTGTGGATTTGGAGCAGTTATATGCATTGCTTTTAGCATAGCATAAGACATTGCTGATTACTATTATGATTTTATGAGTGTCTGTTTTTTAACCACTGCATTTATATCTTGGGTTACATATTACTTACCAGACAAACATTTATGTTATATATTTAGAATGCATGAATAAATAAAATAGTAAGTACATTTCAAATACTTCCCGTTTGGCAACCAGTTTGAAGATAGCATAATATCAACTTTACTGAAATGTTTTTCTTTTCTCTATGACTGATGATTGTCCTTTCTATCCACCGATCATAACCCAACTTAGTTAAAAATATATAGGTTTGTAGAAGCCGCCATGTTGCCTTTCTATCTTAAATAAAGTGGCCACGATGGACATTGTAGTTCCGCGTAATTTCTTTTTTTTAATATGTGGCTACCAACCAGCCACATATTTAGGATGCCTTAGAAGTGCAGACAGCTCAAAACGAGTCGGCTAAACAACAATAACAGTTAGTTAGAAGCTAATGTTATGCAAGCTAATACCAGGCTAATATCAGAGTTCAGTGTCTGAGTACAACGATGTTAGCTTGACTTCAAAACTGTTTAACTGTAACAGTAAGAGTAAGAGTGACAAAAACAGCAGCACTTAACAACAGAAAAGTTCAGGATATCTTCAACAAGTCACCTCAGTACTGATATAACTGGACAGAAGTGAGCTTCACGTAATCATCGAGTCATATCGGAGTGCTTTCACAAATTAAGGGGAACAAGTTGAGATGCTAGCAAAAGCATCTTTGGAAGTTACAAGCGCTAGCTTATTGTAGCTAGTGTTAGCAAGTTTTGTTTTACTACACAAGCCTGTAAAAATAGAATCACTATCTTATCATCTATTCACATGAAGAGTTAATAAAATTGGCCATTTACTAATGATCATTTGGAAATTACACTAGAAATAAATAAAAATTAATATGTGAGGATCATCTGCAATCCGCTGGTGTTAGCAGAGGAGAAGAGAGAAATAAGGAGTTTGCTGATTACACTTTGCTTGATAGGTGGTAGTGTGATCAATCTGACAGACACCAAACAAAATATGATTCCGGAGTACAACTATTGACAAGCTGACGCTGCCAAATATGCTCTATAAAATGCTAATTTTTCTGAAATAGTTAGCTAATGCTCGTTAACGTCTCATTATGTACATAGCGACATCAACTAATTTAGAAGTTATTAAACATTAAAAAAGTAGACTTATAGCACACAGTTTGCCTGAATCTCTTACTCATCACTGAGCATTGTGTTCACCAGCATCTGTACTCCTGATAGTGAAGCCCAGTAGGAATTGCACCAGCTATCTATATTACATAACCCTGACTTTCATATCCATCCAGAACTCCAACATGTCTCCAGGAATGGTAAGAATTTAGATCTGCAGTAAATCAACAGCTTTGCTTTCTCATTCAGCAGATTCATGAAAAGTGGTAGTGCGTCCACATCGCTCCAGTCCATATGTCAGCATCTTACTCCCACCTTCCTTTCCCGTGAACAAAACCCCAAGATGCTTAACCTCCACTTGGGTCGACCCAGAGTGGGCACTCCACCCATTTCCAACTGAGAACCATGGCCTCAGACGTGGCGGTACTAATAATCAATCATAATTGGATGCGAACCACCCCAGTGTAAGCTAAAAGGTACTGCCTGAAGAAGCCAGAAGAACCACATAATCCTCAGAGAGCATAAAGGGGCAGCAGTGAGGGGAGATGCCCTGTAGGAGGTAATTAACAGTTAGTATATGTTGGGGAAAAAGCATTTTTCATGTGAATTTTATCATTTTACTCTCATGAAAAGTTTAAAATTCTGTATTAACTTTTCAAAGGTTTATTTCTGGGAAATATGAATTTAAAGGATATTTTAACCTGAAATTGCTTGTTAATGGCCGGCCTTATTATGTTCCAACTTACTTTTTTTTTTTTTTTACACCATTTGCAAAAATCGGAGGCAAAGTGAACTTTTTGGGCACCAATGGTGGTGCAGTGATTAACACTGTTGCCTCACAGCAAGAAGGCCTGGAGTTTGAATCCACCATCCATCTGCCTGGGGACCCGCCAATTTCCTCTCAAAGTCCAAAAACATGCAGTTATAAGGGTTAGATTAACTAATAATTGTAAATTACCCATAGGTGCGAATGGTTGTCTATCTTTGTGACAGGCTGGCAACCTATCTAGTGTGTGTCCCACCTTTTCCTTTAAGGTAACTGGAGTAGGGTCCAGCCCACCACCCCTCACCCCAACCCCCCTGCGCAACCCTAAATTGGGTAAGAGAAAGACAATAGCAACAAAAATGCTTTGGATGATGTTATATGTTATGTATTATATATAAACAGATACTGTATAGCACATGTTCTCTAAAGCTGTATGCTTAGAGAGGAGTGGAGTAAACTATACTGTTAACTGTCTGTTAACATAATGAGTGTTTTTACCAGTGTTAATTAAACACATTTTGTTACTATATTGTTACAAAATGTCATCCAGTAATAATTATGAGACCTCAAAAATTTCAAAAACCAATTTGAATTATTGGTATTATACATAACAGAATAAAATTTCAAGGCTTTTAACTTTATACATTTGTCTCTAGAACTGCAGTGATTGGAATAAGAAGCTTGCCAATAGTAGTTTTTGCAAAAGCAATTAGACTAAACCATATTAGCAATTCTGCTTTCTCAGCTAACAAAGGATGAGTATGCATGTTTTCTCTGACTGCTGCAAAAAGTCTTTGTGAAACTTTAAGAAACTTATTCCAAAATCTTTAAGAAAAGCTGGTCTTAGTGAATAGCATTTGCATGGTTATCGTAGCAATTCTACAGTACAAAATGCTAAACTAGCCATGTGAAATCTGGCGAGTCATCATTTCAGTGATGAGGATTATTATCTGTGATGTTAACGTTATAGTGTTTGTCACACTTATGACAACACTAGTGGCATTTAACATTAGTATGACATTAGCATAATATTATTAGGGGCGATTGTGGCTCAAGAGTTGGGAGTTCGCCTTGTAATCGGAAGGTTGCCGGTTCGAGCCCCAGCTTGGACAGTCTCGGTCGTTGTGTTCTTGGGCAAGACACTTCTCCCGTTGCCTACTGGTGGTGGTCAGAGGGCCCGGTGGCGCCAGTGTCCGGCAGCCTCGCCTCTGTCAGTGCGCCCCAGGGTGGCTGTGGCTACAATGTAGCTTGCCATCACCAGTGTGTGAATGTGTGTGTGAATGGGTGGATGACTGGATATGTAAAGCGCTTTGGGGTCCTTAGGGACTAGTAAAGCGCTATATAAATACAGGCCATTTACCATTTACCATATTTGTGGCATCGATAGTAATGTTGAGAAACAAGAACATTTCTCACTGCTTCCTATCAAAAATGAAAGAGAAAATACAAGAGGTCATAGATGCGAGGAAGAAACAGGCCAAAATGTGGCTTAAGCTGTGATGTCAGTAAAATAATAATTACAAGATGCATCAGCAATATGTTGAAAGAACATTTAATGTGTATTTATAGACGTTTATACACAAGTGCCACGGCTCTCTGGTGTTAAAATGCCATCAGGTTGAAGTGCACTATATGGACAACAGTACAGGTCCAAATACACATTACAGCAGGGGTTAGCCATGCCGACTGCATGGATAGTTGCCTAATTTTATACACCTGTGACAAGGCCAATGAAAACACCTGAATTCAAAGATTCAGCGTGAGGCCCTACTTTTGTCCATATAGGGTATCTTTTTTCTTTTGCTTTGAACAAACCTAAATGAAACCAAATCCAAATATTCGTTTAATCCTTTTTAAATGATGATCAGAAGTTAGAACCAACTAGAAATGACCTTTTCACCATGCAGTCGCAAAATCTGTAGTGAAAGCCTAACACCTGACTCACTGCTACATCTGCGTCCAGACGCACATAAATAAATTAGTTGTGTTGACGTTAGGCCTTTCACACACCCACCGAAAACCAGTACTAAGTAACTGAATCAATAAGGAATTGGACCAATAAGCAGAATCAATAATGGTGTCAATAAAATCTTATCAATTCTCATTATGTTGTGCTTAATTGTTTCTGACCCCGCTTATCATTACTGTGTATCCTCCCTGTGAATTAAATGTGACATCAGTTGCTGTTATATTGCTGGTGTAATTTAATGCACTGTATGTTTTCTGACATAATAAACAACACATGCTATCTATGTAGATTATGTGCTTCTATCAGCTTTACGCTGTGTAAAAATAATAATAAATGCCATCACCAGGTTAAACTCCCTTAACATGTTATCTCAGAATTAATTAATGTGTATAATATTTATAGTTTCCTGAGGAGTCTAATACATAGTTATTTATTATTTGTGGACGGAAGAGTTGCATTTTCAGTCACGATGACTATACATGGCCTTCTCAAATCCCAAGGGGGTAATCACTACATTTCCCAGTGATGCTTGCTTGGCTAAGCAGTTTTAATACACAAATCAATTTTGCATTACCCCCTTCTGGCTGTGAGTGCTCATAGTGTGAGAGCCATGAAAAATTGATGGGCCTTAGCATGCAGATTGCAACCCTAGTGAATCTTAAATTTGTCCGGGGCCTTTTCTTTCTTTCTTTTCTTTTTTTTTACCCAGACAGTGTCAAAGGGGTGGGGTGGCTGTTTGTTTTGCTGCTTTTTCTTTTCTTTTTCTTTTTTATACTTAAGTTGAAAAGAGAGACAGCTGCTCCAGCGGAGAAACAATGTTGATAGGCACAGTGTGAGAAAGTATGATGTGTGAGGGGATGTGGAGAAAACAGAGACTCAGAAACATTCCAGTAACCCAAGACGACATTCACACAGGACCCAGACAATATTCCTCCCACTTCTCTATTCTAAAATGTCATAAATATAATGCCCAACATCTCATCGAGCATTTGTTTTTGCCACGGCGATTAGGTTGTGTCATTTGGTGAGCCGCTCTGTATTTGACCAGCTGATGACTTGACTGCTGAAAGAAATTATAGCTTCCATAATTAGCTTTCGCTATGAAATGAAGCTATCATAGGAGAGAATGAGGAAATTTCACACCTTGTAAATTAGATTTTGCAAGGTGCTGTGTCGATGTCCTTGAGTATAGACACATCAAAAAGCCTTTTTTGTTCAGTCCTTTCTTTGACAAATGCAGACAAAAATCTGCAATGAACTGCAAATTGAACAGCAAAGAGCCACTTTGAGGATCTAACAGCTAAATTTGTTCATGTGATGATTTCTTTCAGTAATACCACAGATCTCCTCATTTATTTTGTCCCTGTTGGTAATCGCAGTTAACTTTTTTCCAAGGATGACTTTGACATTTTTATTGTGTACAATTTCACGGCATTGCATCAACATTACACTGAAAATACTTTGCATCTTATAAACGCAACAGAGTTCAGTTATGTACATTCCTAACTAAACTTCCTTCTACATTTGTCAGCACAAGTCCATGAATGCTACGCTACATGTGCACTGTGTCACCGCGCTCGTTTCAGTTTGATTCGAAGAGTGCTAAAGCATAACGCGAGTCACTCCATTTGAACGTCGCACAAACAAAATGAAGATGACATCAGCATTTACAATTTGATGCCAGCATATGTCAGAAAGTTGGGACAAGGGGCACGGTTGCTGGTGTCTTGCATCAACTCTGCTTTTAACCACACTCTGTAAGCATTTCATTTCACAATGCGTCAAATGTTTGGCTGACAGGTCTGTCAGGCCAGTTTAGCAGCTGGACATTTTTGAAATATTTGGCTGTAAAGTGAGCAGAATGCAGTCTGGGATTGCCTTGATGAAGTAGGCAAAACCTTAAGACTCTTAAAAATCTCATCTGGATGGCAGAATACGTTGCTGTGTATCGTTCACCTTTAAAGGTGCCTTCACAGATATGCACTAATGCACCACAGTATATAAAATGCAACAGCCATTATTTCATAAAAATGTTTTGTTTTTTGTTGACTCAGTCAGGCAGACCTTGGGACCAGTTGGTAATGAAGCACCACTTGCTAGGAAGAAATGTGTATTCCCTGATTGGTTGGGGAGTGGTTGCGAGAGATTGCTTGCTATCAGCAGGTGACATTAATTCTAAAAGGGTTAGTGCTGCTCTAAAACACACACCTTGTGATTGCTTTGGTTGGTTGCAGATTGCAATGGTCACTGTAGCCTGCTCTGCAGATGCTGACTTGTCTGCAAGTGCTTGGCAAGTACTCGCTAAGCAGTAGTGATACGGTGAAGAGGGTGATGCAACCCAAAAATGGAGATCATTTGCCTTCAAAGTAAAAGTTGTGCCTTTTGAAATATGTTAGTTGCTGCAGAAAAGCACAACTTTTTCTGAATTTGGGAGTAGTCATTTCTGAATTGCATCCAACTCAGATAGTTGGATAGTTACCAAGTGTTTGCAGTCAAACGCAGTGTCTTCCATAGAAATTACAGGCGATCATGAGGAGGTTTTTGGTATAGTATCCTCTTTATGAAGAATTTCCCCCAGGCAGCCTTCTACAACCACTTGCATTGTTGGGGAATGCAATTTTTTGTCTAGGAACTGGAGTTTGCCAGGTGGTTGCTGACCGGTCTCTAGGTCTGTGCGACTGAGACCTGATTTGAGCTCAGGCCCAGACGAGGTTTTGGACAACAATGAAGTTTGTTCACTGAAAAGTCCGTGCAGCAATTTCCTCTTTGGATTTGTTCAAGCACAGTGCCACCTGAAGACCTGAAGCCATCTGCCATTCAATACTGGTTTTAGTTTCAATGCGATTATTATTCTTAAACTGCCAGGCTAAGTTTCAGTGACATCTCTATTCATTGCTTTCTGTTTCTTTTCTTTGTTTGTTTTTAATTTACATGTTGGAAGAAAAGACGCACACATGTATGTGTGTGTAACATTTAGTATGGTTGATGCTAAGATATTTACCTGTAGAGTTATTTTGTAGTTCTCCAAGTTTGTTTGGTTCCCCTTAAATCCTCAGGAAGTTCTTATGTGGTAAAAGTCATAATCTGGAATAGATCTTTAGCTCTTTAGTCTCTGTATGTCCACTTGTTGACTTCGATATTGTGCAGATGAATGTTTTAGGGCCACAGTACATTTTTTTGATCTTCTTCTCCATGACGAGCCGTCAAAGATCTCTCAGGTCATCCAGGGTAGTTCTGCTTGTAGTGTCCTCACACGTGAGATCGAGAAGCAGAATTACTTTTTAATTTTCCACATATCTGGAACAAACTTGCAGAAAACTGCCAGGTTTGGTCTGACTCTTTTCTTTTCTTTCAAAACATTCTGTTTACTATTGGATTTTATTAAGTTAACTTTAAGGCCATTCATTAATGTCTTGCACCAATTCTCCTGACAGCGTTCTTCAGTGATTTCATTTTTTTTAAACCTTTTAAAATCTAGTCACGTGTGCTTTATTATAGTGTCTCTTTCATGCGTTCTCTTAGAGGCTTTTATATGTTATGCAAAGCATTTTGTATTGCTTTGTTGAAAGGTGCTATACAAATAAACTTGCCTTGCCTTACCCTTTCTCTATGGAGAAAGGAGTTTGTTGCCATGACAATCGTAATGTCACTTCAGCGGCAGAGATGGTAAGATGGCGGGTGTGTTGCCTTTCATATGCAGGTGCTATGCACAGAGGAGAAGTGATACAGATAATGGAATCAATTTCCTGTGATTTCTGAAGCAGAGAGGTTGCTGAGAAATAATAAAGGAATTAAATGAGCTCGTGCTAAACATCATCCATCGGTTAGCGATGGCTGTTTGACTTCAGATTGCTACTTACTTGCTAGAATTGAAAAAAGCCAGACTTTATTTGCTGTAATTTCTTATGAGCTCCTTTTTTTTGCCATAGGAGCAAAATGCACAAGGGGCTGGAGCCTCTCTTTTCAAATGCTGCAGAAAGTGCAGGTATCAGGGACAAGCAATGATGTGTGCAGGGGTGGGGGGACTGGAAGAATGAGGAGAAAGGCCTTCAAGACAAGAAACAAAACCACCTTAAACCCCCTGAGCCAAAGCAACGATCCATAATTGACTCCACAATAGTGATAATGTTTCCCATTTAATGCACGGCTAAGTCGCAGGTCTTATTATTGCACATACAGTCGCATGTAATCTGATAGGTTCGGTGCTGTATTTGGCTATCTGATAGTTTGTTGCAGGTCAATAACAACGATTTTTTTCTAACCATCTGCCTGCTCAATACTAACATGCTTATCTTGTACTTTTGACCTGCACGGCCTTGTGAGCAGCAATGTCCCCAGTAAAACAAGCATCTGTCACGGGTTTAATTTTCCGGGAAAAAACGGGGGAAAAACTCTCTAAAGGCTCAGTTGTATGCACAAAACATGAGGTATAGAAATAATCGTCGAAATCTTTGGGATAGACAAAACTAGACAAAATACATACTTATCAAACTGATTAGTATGATGGTGGACTTGTTTGTTGGGGGGCTGTGGGAGAGGGGGGCTGTACTTTCCCATATTTTCCTCTCATGCAGCATCTGTGCTTCACTGCACACCAGCATCCACTTGTGCCTGGATCTGTCTTTAAATGTCAGGCTGCATGCTTGTTGTTGTGGAGAGCTGTCCCAATTGGATTTCTGCGTTCTTGAGCTAAACCAAAGACCATGTTCACCGGATGCTTTCTGTAGTAATATATAGTGAGATAAAACCACTCTTCACTGGCAAAAACAGTTGTACAAAGTTAACAACTTACTGCTTAGCAAAGCGAATATTGAATTTAAATGGATAAAAAGGCTGTTTTTGGTGCTTTTCTTGAAGCTCTATCCTTCTGATAGAAACCCAAGCTGTTGGCATTAGTTTTACTACAGTAGAACAGTCAGTAATAAAACCTCTGTACTTGAATTAATAAGTATTTGTATCGCTGCTTATTCTGACTTCTGGAGTCATGTAAAATGTCATGTATGATACAATGACTTTTACCTTTACTCAACAGATTTTGGTCCCATTCAGGTAGACAGTCTACCTGGAGAACAGCACATCTTAGATCTTAATGCATAGATAGATAGATCACTGTTCTACAGCAACCACGTTACTGTTGGTGATTTTCAATTTTAAATCTTTTAATTTCTGAGTTTTGCAGATTGATCACAGTTAATCGCAGGGTTTTCATAAACAGTTTGCATGTAATTGCCAACTCAACTCCATTCAATCCCAGACTAATGGCAGACTGACTCAATTTCATTGCTGTTTTACTGCTGTTTTGATGCACCAAAGTCTTTAGAGACAAGTACATCGGTGCCTGCAAGTGGTTGTCACTCTCCAATGTACAAATGTTATGTTCACAGCTTCTTAAGCTGCCATCTAATGGCTGAAAATATCAATGAATGCACTTTCAAAAGAAATTTGACAGTTACGGTGATTGCGGGTGATATATGAGGAACAAATGAGACGTTTGCGTTTAATGATCAGCACATTCAGTGTATGTCTTAAAGGATAAGTTATACATATGCAGACATGAGCATTCATCCTCATTGGTTCAGTGAATTGTTTTTGTTAAATGTTTTCTCGTTTTTCTCGTTAATCTAAACCTTTTGTTTCCAGAAAATACTGAATGTTTTAGCATCTTTGTGTTTGCACATTTTCCAGCCTTTTCAGTGAACCTCTCAGTTCTTCATTAGCCCAATATACTTAAATCTGTTGTGTTTTCTCGTTGCCAGCATTTTCAATTATGCCCGCGCTGTTTGTTTGTAGCTGAGTGAAAGCTATCTGCTTCATCCGTCTCTCAGACTAAAACATGCAAAGACCAAAATCGGGTGCCGTAATACATTTAGCTAACCATTATGAAACACCGACCCAAGGTGGCCCGGTCTCCAATCGCTCGACAATCCCATTGATTGATTCCTCCTCTGAACATAATTTTAGACATGTTGAAAGGGACATTAGCTGTCTGTGCAAGCTGTTCCAGGGAATATTGGCCCCCTCTGCATCAGCTCAAAGAGGCTGGGCAGCTGGGCAATTTTCTCTTCCTGTGCAGTGACAGTGAGCCACATTACAGTAACTTAACGTATGACGGTTGCTATGTTTACTGCATACCCACACATGTCACATCAGTGAGTGACTGGTGTGCCAATTAAGCAGTTGACACTAAATGTCGCCGTTGTATGAAGTGCTTTCTTCATGAATATTTTTACTGTTTGCCGCATGAATTATCTAAATTAAATTTCTGAGAGGCAAAGTGGGAGGTTTTCAGTTGGAAAGCTCCTCTTGCCTTTCCTTGATCATCCATCAGATTTTGTGTTTACTGCATCAGTCAAAGAACATGAAATATTTAAAAATCCATGTTGTATCAATTGATTTCTGCATCTGGCCATATCCGCCTGTAGAATCTATAATGGGCTTATAGTGTGCTTCATAACATTGCCTCACTCAGTAAGCCGGGGATTATCTTCTGCGGCGTCATATATAGGCTGCTGAAATGTATATGTGAAGAAAATGTCCATTAGCAACACACTTTTTGGTAATGTTAGTATGACCATAACCCTAAACTAAAACCACAGAAGAGAAATGTACAAAAAATGTAGAAAAATGCAAGTTAGAACAAATTTATACATTTCTAGTAGCAGCAAAAAACTGCTATTGTGCACCGGAATAGTACATTACAGCAGCTGCTGTACTGTAAATTGCACGTAGTTGAAACAAGCTTCTGATTTAGACTAAGTTTTCTGCAGCAAAATGACCTTTATGGTATAATCATGTACTCAGACGTTTTTACTGCAAATATAAAGAGAGAAAAACTAGTGGTTTGTTATTCTCTGCAAAAACTGAATGTGGTGATTCACCCGTCAACCACACCCCAGATTAGAGTTAATATAACATTTTCTCGTGGTTTTTTTCTCATGACATTTCTGTACATGATAGACAACAACAATAGCAATAAAAATAATAATAATAATAATGATCATAATAACAATAATAATAGTAATAATAGGGATGTGGATGAATATCACTGTTTGCTATTAATGGCTTTTTAATGTTTTGTTCTTGCTTGAAAATCCTTGGTATTGTGACATTAGACATATTTTAGGTGTATTCTTTTAAGCTCCTTCTGCATGCTATATTCTATCCTACCACACTTAACTACTTTCACACAGACAAAACCTCAAGCAAACTCGAAGTCAACCAAAATGCATCACATCAGAATATTCTGACCACTTCCATTTCTGGAGCAACAAAAATAAATACAGGAAGACTGTGAAGTGTTTGCTAGTAACATTCATATTTATCTATCTTTCACAGTTTGTGCACATGTGTGGTACACTTTGGCTTCCCATAATGCAAAGCACACCTGGCTACAGTAAGGCATTTAGCCATAATTAAGCCAAAACAAACTAAAAAGTGTCTGATTGTTATATTTGCAACAATATCCACCACATTTATATTTTTTTATAGTTGCCCCACCTGTCGGATCTGCCGTCAGGAAGATGCATTATTTCCCTGCTTTTCATAAACTTTAAGCCTTATTCATTATTTGGATCTGTTTGGATTAGTTTTCACAAAGTGGCTGCTATTCTTCCAAAGGGAATATAAAATGGTAATAAAAATAAACATCACTGTAAAATGATCCAGAACCAATGGGCCCTCGAAGATCTTTTACACATGGAAAACACATTCCTCTCAGTTAGAACAAGGCAGTCAACGCTACAGTGCAGCTGAGCGCCAGGAGGTAGAATGGGTGTCTGACTAATCGGATGAACGCTGGGTATTTGGATCCAATATCAAGTACTTACTTGGCCAGTATTGCCGATACCAATACCAGTAATATTATTAGATATCTTTTATAGTGCATGTTTTAGGTGTATGTTTTCTTTTCCCAAAACGTTATTTGACACAATACAGTGGACTACATCCTGAACTTTGAGGTTAGAAACAAAGTATTGATCCTATCTTGTTAGTATTGATCTGATACCGATACCAGTGTTGGTATCAATACTAACAATGTTGGGCTTGATCCGCCAACCCCTACAAGTAGGCTGACCTCTTGCTCTTCCGGTTTGCATGCTCAAGTATCTTTTGACAAGTTGCCTCCACATTATCCAGTGGAGTATGTGTGAGGATCTTGCACAAAGTATCTTAAAGGCATAGAATAAAAGTGCTGTATGAATGCGTGTGTAAGCGCTTTGAGTGTTCAGCTAGAGTAGAAATGCATTAAATAAGTGCGAGTCTATTTACCATCTCACAAAAATAAACTCAGAGTCAGTCCAATATCAGGGTACCAATGCCACGTCTTTGTCGATGACTATTCTGCTGCTTCTGGCTGGTGTCATTCATGAACTAATGATGTACTTCCCAGCAGAAGCTCAGCAGTTCTTTACTTTTAAGTAATCTTGAGGTAATGAAGCGTTCTCAATAACAACTCACTGAGATGCACTGCTTTAGAAAACGGGACACACACAAGAAAAGAAGCTCGAAACTACTGTGCAGAAGAACTAGTGATAAATCACTTGCAGTTTAGCAGCTGGTTCAAAATAATTGGGGAAAATTCATTACGAGGTTATTCACCATTTACTTGTAAGAAATAATTAGACAAAACATTAGACATTGCTTTGTTAATGTGGTATCTAACAGTCTGTTCTAGGAGTTATTTGCTGTAGTTTTTGATTTAAAAGTTACTTGTTAACCATCCGTCAGTTAGCAGCGAGTTCCCATTCATGCAGATTTTGAATACCTCACTGCAAAAAAAGTTACCTGATCATATCTGACATAAACCATTCCTTGAAATAATCTCAGAACATCTAAGTCAGTGAGAGGGATAACGCCTGCTTGTGCACGCGCTATATTTCCGCGTTTGTGTGCGTTAGCAGGGAAAAGGGGAAGGGAAAAATGGTGAAGGAGAATAGGAGAGATGTGAGTGGCCCATCTATGAAAGCGCCATTAAATTGTCAGTTATGATGGATGTTCCGCCTTTTCTGCATTAACTGGTACATTAGAAGTCATTAATTCTTCAGGATGTGCACTGGAGATCAGAGCCTCCCAGGGGGTCTCACTGCCTTGATAAAGCAGGGAGAGGGAAAGAGAGAGAGGGGAATGGAAGTAGAGATAAAGAGGGTGGAGTGCACCAGCTGAAAGAAGAAAGAACGGGAGAGGCACGCTTGCAGTGGCGGTGACCACTTTCTGGTTCTGATGTCTGCTCGGTTTGTTTCTGTGGCCTTGAGCAGAGACACTAGTGCGATGGTGATTCTTTAATGGACATGTGGGAAGCTGCCTTTTGTCTCGTCAAGAGGAGGCAATAAACACAATTAGCACCGTTTACAGCACTTTTCAACCGACGAGAGATAGCTTTCATTTTGCCTCGAAGAGCTGAAGGATGCTTTAAAGATCGCGTTGTATCCTTGCCCTTTGTTTTGTCGGTTGCACCTACAAATTAAACTTCGAAAGATGGTAAATAACAATGCTGCATTTTTCTCATGAAGCAGTCTTCAATTACGCAGCGGTCCTCTCAGGAATTATGTTTTATTATAAAGCAATACGTTTTCAGAAAACAGCAATTAACTCAGAGAGATTTTCATGAGCATTAGAGGTGGATGCAGTGAAATCGGCAGCGGCGGCGGCGGTACTTCCCTCCTGACATCCTTTGTAAATTGTCAAACCAGAAAACAACATTTCACTGCCAATTAAACAACAATTACTGGACACGGCACACTTTGATGGGCGACTCGGAATTGCTCACAACATTGCTAATGTGTGTGTGTGTCTCTGTCTCTCCCACATGCAGGCCACCAGCAAAGACAGCCAAGATCAAACACCACAAAAAGCAATAAGAAGAAGCAAACGAATAGAGATTGAGCATTTCTCTTGCCCACCTCCGTGCACAAACGGAAAGCTAAATAATATAACACCCTCAGGATTCGAAATTGTTCTCTGGCTCCTTGAGACTTTATTTTTGTGACCTGCTTCGAACAAAGGCAACCCCGCCATCTGTTGTGTTTAAATGCAGCAAATATGTTGAATTAGGGGTCAACGGGGACAAATAGGGGAAGTTAGCCAAGAAGACACAAAGCTCCCATCCGTTTCCCACAGTCTCCCAGTTCTGTTCCAGCAGACCAAAAACCACCGGCAGGTATTTATCATGCTGTGACAGGAGGTCACAGGCAAGTGTCACAACTATTGTTACTATTCTCTGAATGAGGTGTCACACTCTCTGGGCCAAAGCCACATTTGCTTTTTGGATTAATGTACCATCTCATGGGGGAAGAAATGGGGGGGGGGAAGCAGTGCAAAAATTGCTGCAACATTCATAATGATGAAAACTCCAGGAAAAAGTAAAATGCAAAGTATTCTAATGCATTTATTGCCTTAAATAAATCAAACACTCGCTGTACGTTAGGTACACCTTGCTAGTACTTGGCCTGACCCCTTTAGAGCAGCCTTAATTCTCTCCTCGAAGGGAGGATGTGATTGGCTTGTTTGTTTTGTTGCCTGGCTGTTAGCAATCTGACAAATCTTGTGTGATGTTAGACGCCAATAACCCCTCGAGTTGATTTTATTTTAGTGAATATCGCTTCAAGGTCACACAAAATGTGAACATCACTACAAATTTTACCCACAAATTTTATGGATCATCTTGAAACTTCACAGCAATATACTATGCCTTGGGGGACCAGGTTGGCTAAACATTAGACTTTAACCTTCACTGTTAGCACCCAAGGTCAAACCCAACCTTGAAAAACGGTTTAGTTTTTCAGTACGACTCCCTATGACATCACAGTGACCCCATAGCACGCTGATGGCATAATAACAACAAGCTGACTTTAGCGTATTGTAATAAAAACATTATAAAACATCAAAGTTTTAGTACAGACTTTACTTTTATTTACACTAAATTCTGATCCTACCATCCAGTTGTTACAGCAGAACTTTGAGACTCTCAGACAGGGGCGGCTCCAGAATTTTTCATAGGGGTGGCCATATGGGGGCCACTAAATGTATTGGGGTGGAACTCCAAAAACACAATTTCCAGTTTTATTATGCTGCTGTAAAATATAGGTTACTTGAAAAATAGGTCAAAAAAGAAAATAATTATATGCCTAGTTAATTTTCTGCTCTTAAAGTTGATATCAGTGAAAATAGGTACAGATGAAAATCAATTATAGATTTTGAAATCCATAATAATCTGTTTTAAGCAAGAATAAATAACAAGTTAATGTTTCAACTCATTGTAGGGGGTCTTCCTCTTCCGTCCTCGTGTTTATCAGAATTATTACCAACATAGGACAAGGGGGGTGGCACCAATGGGGGTGCAAATTTTGGGGGGGTGACCAGTGCCTCCTGGCCCCCCCTTGATGGCGCCCCCACTCTCAGACAAAGCAACATTTTCAAACATTCTTGTCCTTTCTCGCTCCTCTCACCCCAACTGGTCATGTGATGTGGCCGCCCCTCCCTGAACTTGGTTCTGCTGGAGGTTTCTTCCTGTTAAAAGGGAGTTTTTCCTTCCCGCTTTCTTCTGACCATCTGCTTCAAGGTTCAACATGTTATTCAGAGCTGCTCTGAGGTCTGGCTGTTCTTCTCTGAACTCTGGCACCAACAAGGCATATTCACCCACTGCTACTCATTGAATATTTTCTCAAGTCAAGTCAATTAAATCACTTTTCTTTCACACTTTAATGTTCAGTTTGAACTCAAGCAACTTATCTTGACCGTGTCTACATTCATGCTTAAATGCATTTCTGCCATGTCACTGGCTTATTAGATATTTGAAATAAGCAATTAAACAGGGCTAGTCTCAAATGACATACATCATTACTGTATGACCATCCAAAATCTAAAAGATACTATATTTCATTGTTGTCAACTGATTTGTTTTAAAAAAAAAAAAAAACAACAACAACAACAACAACTCCATATTAAGTAAAAAACACATAAATTCTACATAGAGCAGAATATAAAGTCTAAATTGACATTAACACAAACTTTATTTACGTGAACTTCATCTTGCGTTCTATAAGTCTTATCTATGCTCCCTCTTATTAACCACTTCTCCAATCCATCCCAAATCCAGAAAAGGATTGCTTTTCTCAACTCATACAAAGTGTGCATGTACAGTGACTCTGCTCCTTTGCCATTCCTGTGGAGGCGACCGTAAAATGTTCCATTTTTATAAACAATGTGACGCGTCAGACAACTACGCCCCATCACGATCGCTCGTCTCCACCAGTCATATCGGCCTCGCTGTGTCACATCTTCCTCTGCTTTCATCGGTAGAAAGCCATATGGTGGAGAGCGAGATGTTCCCACCTATTAAAAAGTGTCAGAAACAGTTCTTATCTATTACGCAAGCAGAATGAAAAAGTTATCTGCCGCGCCGACTTCGACTGCTCACCGTATGTGGATTTTCTTTCCTCGTCCTCATCTGACATATTTATTCTGTCATATCTATGATGTAGAAGCAGCGTGCAAAAAATAAGGAAAGCCCTCCCAGTGATCGTGAGTGTGTGTGTATTTTTTTTTTCCTTTATGGATCTTGTCTGATGATGATCGTGGTTGACCTCGGGGGGCGTTAAGCATGCCGAACCCTCGCTCCATTACTCCACTTCAATGCAGCCCACACAATCCGAGTGCAGAGTTGAATGGAGAGGGGCTCTCTCGGCGCTGAACCCTCCACTGAGCTGGCTGACCTGTGGCACATTTCTCTCATCTCCCAAGACCTTGCTGGAATAAACACTGGGCTTGACTAATTACTCTTAAAAACAAGTGGGATGTGGGTGGTTTGTAATTGGCAAGTGTCAGCATCCAGTGAAAGATCGCTCGTCTTGAGGGCATACGTGTCTGAGCCTCCCATTCATGCAGTCTCTCCTCAGCCGGCTGATTTCTGTGCTGCTGCTGCTGCTGCTTCGCTCCCCCACTGTTTTATTCTGCACACTTTAAATTTATTTAAAATATACTATTGTTGCAAAATTATCCAGCGATTCTGAGGAGTGCAACTGCAGAAAGAGAAAAAAAAGCTTTACTTTTTTGGTAATATTTACAACCTGTTTGCACAGTTACTTGAACTTTATAGCTGCAAATTGGCCATCTAGCAGTGTAGAAAACATTAAGCTGCACTGTGATCTCGAAGGAAGTGGGTGGGATGCCACACATTACAAGTGGCATATCCACTGACAGGAGGCATAACAGGGCCACTCTGTTTCCATTTATAATGCAGCAGTGGCCACAAAGCTAGCAATTACATGGACCGTGTTAAGAAAATGTTCTTTTATTATTTTAACTCACAATGACTGTTAAATATTTTGTTATTGACAGTGAGGAATTCGCCTGAAGCTATCCGAGCTGTAGCTAGAATTCAACAACACGGCTCCTTTGTTTGTCTTTGTTTTGTCTTTGTTTGCTCTGGGTTTGAATTGAAGCTGTTTTACTTGCTATGACAAGAACACGTATTGACGTTCACTGAAGCCTCCTGCCTGAAAACGCAGGACGCCATCCATAGATGATGTGAAATCCGTTTCCTCCTTGCACCACGAGGCAGGAGCCGAGGCCCGCCGCTTAAGTCGGTGTTCATCTGTTAATCATTCTCCAAAGCCGAGCGTCCGATCCCCTTTTTGGGAGGGGGGAGTGTAATTACTGTGAATTCAAGGTTATTATGCGAGGCCTTGGGATGGCAGGCGTATATTAAAGGAGATTTCACTTTGGCTGTGATATGTCATGCTGCTGAATGACAAAGGAAAACATAAAGAAAGTATATTTCAATAGACATATATGAGATATGCTGGATACATCAAAAGCGACCTTAAACTTTTAAAGGAAAAGATATTGGAAATGGAATTATGAACTGTCACGGGCAAATCTAGTAAGTCATTTCCTTTCCCCCCCGTGGCCATTCGTGGCCTTTGCAACGGCTCTAATATTAGAAAATATTACTGCAAGAATTATTTTCTGACATTCAAATGTTATTGCTACCTCCAGAACGCGTGCTGGTGCTCCCTCGTTCATTTGGATACTTGACAAGTATGACAGGTAGAAAAAGCGAAGCCTTAGCTGGACTTTTCTGTTGTTGTTGGGGGTTTTTAGCCAGTAACCTCACACTGTCCTACTGGCCTAACTCCCTGAAGGTTCTTGGACAGACCATAAACGTATCAATAATTGAGTGTCTCACTAAAAAGGTGGGGTGTGGGGGCATTAAAAATTTTATGGCTTGTCATTATTCCCCTCCTGTAACACCTGCATCACCACACCAAGGCTCCTACTCCCCCCCACCTTGCTGTGTCTCTCTTCCTTTCCAGCAGGAAGCAGCGTGACATGGGGCCGTCTCTCAGGAGCTAAGTACCACTGCCATGCCCCCAGTCAACTGCATCAGCTTCACGGGAGCTTTTAGGGAAGTACTAGCTAATGAACTCTCGTGAAAAACCAGGAGGAAATGTGGAAGTCGTTTTTGGGGGTTTGGCTTTGTTTGATTTGCATTTCTGTGAAGCACACCTATGAATGGATTAATATTTGATCAGCATTATTAAAACATGAATGTAATGTGGAAAAACTATGTGGTCGCTCATCTCAGCTGTGAGTGACGGTGGTCGTCTTAGGATACATTTCAGGATACAGAAGTAGAATTTTCATGTATCAGTATTTTACTTGAGTATTTGTTTTTCTGACAACTTTTTGCTTCTACATTTTACTCTATTTTCTACTCCTTACATTTTCAAAACAGACTTAAACCCTTAGGTTAGACACATTTTAGGAAAGTTTATATTTCCCAGCATCCTGCGCCTCCAAACATCAAACTGATTTGAGCCTAAATGACAGGAACAATGATAGATCAAAGACAATCCTATTGGTGTATCCATCACCAGTGCTTAGACCTCTCTGCATTTATCATGCCTGTTGTTAATCTCTCTTTTATAGCATGTCTTTTATCCTGGCTTCCTTCTCTCACCCCAACCGGTCGCAGCAGATGGCCCCGCCCCTCCCTGAGCCTGGTTCTGCTGCAGGTTTCTTCCTGTTAAAAGGGAGTTTTTCCTTCCCACTGTCGCCAAAGTGCTTGCTCATAGGGGGTCATATGAATGTTGTGTTTTTCTCTGTATGTATTATTGTAGGGTCTACCTTACAATATAAAGCACCTTGAGGCGACTGTTGTTGTGATTTGGCGCTGTATAAATAAAATTGAATTGAATACATAAAGCAACCACACATGTTTGTAAGCCACTCTGCATTTAATCATTAGTCATTATTAATCTCTGTCTCTCTTCCACAGCGGTCTTCATCTTGTCTCCCTCCCTTTACCGCAAACTGCTTGCTGCTGAAATTATTTCATAATTATGAAATTATGTGAGCTCTGATTCTCTTCAGAAAGTTAGACCTTGCCTAAAACAGTTTGTTAGTCTACCAATGTTTGTATTTTCTAGGGGTCGGGGGGTTATAAGACCAAAGGTAAAACCCGAACATGCCACCAGTTCGATAGTAGTCATACTGTATTTTTTGACTTATGAACTAGTAAAAAAGCAGAATAACTGAGAAAGACATACTAAATATGTCCCTACAAAAACCCTACATAAAATCAGTTGCTTTCTAAGTGTTCACCAAGCTGAGCTAATTATGTAAATACTTGACTGCTGGTGAGCCGACTAGTCAAGCGTCAGTAACACAATGTTGTGTCTAGACATGGCATTTTGGTGGTTTTTCTCCCTCTGTTATCTTAGAGGGGGGTTTAGTCGGGCAGACGTTTAATAATTTATAGCTGCTTTCCCATTTCCCCCCGTCTTGCCATTCCTGGCAAAGAATCCGTGCCAAAAGTCCTTTCCGTGTACGTGTTATCTTCAGCTTTTATTGTGCTAGAGAACTGTGTGAAAACACCTTGCTGGTATTAAAAAAAAAAAAGCATACAGCTATGACTCACTCCCATGTTGTCCACGCCGCTGAAATTAGGTTGTGAATCGATGTGTTCATCTGCCATAATTGCTAATGGTACTAAATGTTCCACGTGTACTCGGATTACTGAGCTCCATCCTGTTTTCAGTTGTTTGAGGCGGGACAGGAAAGCTTGTGGCCAGTCTCTTCCCACTGACCTGCCTTGACAGGAGGCCATTTTGTTTCCTCTCGGTATGTGTCAAATATTTCTTTCTTTTTCTTTTTTTTGCGTCTGTGTGTGCGTGGACACTGTGACATGGCGGTCCTTGCATGTTCACCGGAGCGAAACATTCTGTCGTTAGAGACAGCAGGACTTTGGCACAGTACCTGGTGTTTGACAGCCTCTCACACTGTCTCTGCATTTGATGATAGCACTTTCGTGCCAGCCGCTGGTTTTTGGTCTTTCACCGTGCATACAGATTGTGACTGTGTGCCTCTTAGCAGGGGTTAGTAGGACACCCCCTCCCTTCCTGGGAAAACTGTCAAATGTGGAGTTTTGTGAGGTGCGAGGTGCGATTTGCAAACTCCCACCATCTCCGGGACTGTGTGCATATATATATCTACACACATATATACCCATATATATATATGCGGTGGCTCTATGGCTCTATACATATTGGAGGAGGAGGATTCCCGTGTATTCATTCTCTCCAAACTCACACTGGGTTTTGTTGTTCCGAACTGAGGGGGCGATGCCTACCTGAGCCTGCTCAGCACTTCCAATCCCCTCCAGAAAGAGGCCTGCAAGTGCATCACTTGGGTCAGGGGGGATTCACCCAGCAGCCTGTCATGCCACAGCTTGCAATTACTTGTCTTCACCCAACCAGCCCTGCACTGAAGCTTTGTTTTACCAGGACCTGAAACATAACCGAGCAACACCGAGCCTGTCAGTGGATGGGTTTTCAGGAGCCCACTTTCCTCTTTCTGCTCCTCTCTTGTAACTTTCCTCCCCCTCTGCCTCGTTCCCAGATTCCTCCCCTCTGCCTTCACTGCCTGCGTGTCATCCTTCTGTTCTAATGAGAGGCAGGGATCAGCAACCCCAGAGTTTGACAGAGGTACCTGTTGTGCCCCCATACTTCTTCCTCTATAGCTCCCCCTCTCTGTTTCCTTGTCTCGCTCTCTCCCTCCCTAAACACCAGAGCTGTCGACTCCTGGCAGTTTGATTCTAAACTGTTCCCCCACGTCGGCAGTAGCTGCCATGACAGAGAATAAAACGAGTGAAATGTAGAGTTTGTAGTGAACAACGCGAGCATTGGTTTTCTCTCTACATGGCGTGTGAAAGGCCAGAGTATTCTTTTTTTTTCATTCAGTCTAGGAGGGATTCTTTCCATTTTGTTGATTTCAGAAGAAGAAAATGGTGCATTTTATTTGCTTTCCTTCTAAGTGTAAGCTGAGAAGATTTTTGTCAAACTTAAACTGATCAGGCATAGCATTATGACCACCTAATATTGTGTCTTTCCCCCTTTTGCTACCACATAAGCCCTGACTGATGGAGTTATGGACTCCATAGCCTCCATGGATTGGAGTTGTTGGTCCTCGATTGGATTGACATCTGATGAATTCAGAGGCCAAGTCAACAACTCAAACCGTTCCTGAACCCTGCTTTGTGGCATTATCCTGCTGAAAGAGGCCACACCATCGGGGAGCGCTGTTTCCATGAAAGCGTGTACATGGTCTGCAACTTTAGGTTGGTGTTACATGTCAAAGTAACATCCACATGGATGGCAGAGGTAAATGTTTCCCAGCAGAACATTGCCCAAATCATCACACTGCCTCCACCAGCTTGGCTTCTTCCCATAGCGCATCCTGGAAAATGTGATTCAGCAGGTTATTATTGGTACTTTCAGCAGTAGAGGTGGTGATGGTGGTGGTCACCCTGACCCATGTGTGGTTATGCAGTCTCAGTGGTCATAGTGTTATTTTTGATTGAATATCTGTGTATTATGTACAGCGCTAAAGCTATGCTTAGTAAAAGAAAGAGGGAAATAGCTAAACAACTTTTTATCATTGGGATATTCATTATGATACTTTTAGAATCTAGCTCCTGTTTTTATATAATTATGCATGTTTGAGTTTTGTTTCCTCTGCCCGTTTGTTAGTTTGCTTGTCTTTACAGGAGTCTGCTAGTACTGCCAGGGATTAATCTGCAATATTTGTTGTCAATAAGCAGATCAGTCTTCAAAGATTTAAACAATATATAACACCCCCAACTGCGTAATTTTCTTTTTCTTTCAAGCTTTCAAGCTACTTTCATAGTTGAGATTGCTTCCTAGTTTGGTTTGTGGTGTTTGTTTGTTTGTTTGTTTGTTTGTTTGTTTGTTTGTTTGTTTGTTTTGGGGGGGGGGGGTTGTTGTCTTCCTAGTGTACATGAATCCCTTATGTTCATAGTTATATCTTTATGAATGTCCTTTCTGGCCATTATCGTCTTGTTTTTTGGAACTGTATTTAGATGAAAGTAGCTAAGCAAATAGCTACCACTACTGCTGCCTAGCTAGCTTGGTTAGGATTAGTAATCAAAAGCTGAAAAAGCTAAGCTCACAAGTGAAAGCAGCCCTGTTTTTGGCATTTTAATGATTTTAAACCTTAATGTAATTCATGCAGGAGAGAATGAATTATTGTCTCTCATTTTATGTATATGAATTGAGAGCGACCTTTTATTTACCACAAGCTAACAGTTTCAGCCTGCAGAATTCATGCTAAGCTAGGCTAAACAAACATTTACCTGAAAGATTTCCGTTTGAACTGCTGCCCTTGAGCAGAAATTTTAGGACATGAACAACAAGAAAATAAAAAATAGCTTTTATCAGGAAGGACGATCAAAGGCATTCTGGTTATGTGTTTCTGCTGTCTTGCAGAACAATGGTATATACTGCTATAGCATGGATTGCCATATTCTTGCCTTGGTGTTAAACCTGGCACTTCTTCAGGATGCTTTACTGCATCTATCACCACAAACAAATAAATATAAATACAAGCTGCTTTTAACAAGAGAATGGGTATGGCATGTGAAAATTGTGAGAATGATATTTTTCTTCGTAAAGCCAAAACCAAACAGATACAGTTTTTGAACTTCTCACTGCGTTTATAAAAAACAAAACAAATGATCCCACTGTTCTTTTACCTGCGATACCAAACAGAAATAACAAATTTGTTTTAATTAGAGTGTTGAAAACAGATTAGAGGGAAGCAAAGTTGCAGATTAGCTGCAAAACAAAAACAAAAGGAAAAAAAAATCGGTGTTATGTAAAATTTATCTGTTGGATCTGGCTCGTGTGAAATTCATAAATGTCACCACTGCAGTGAGAGTTCCCAAAGTAGCATGAAACGCAAACAATCTGTAGGATTTAACACCCACTGCCTCGACACTTTTTCGCTCACACATCCCAGAGATCGAGAAATCGCTCTGCAAACTGTGTCACGCATGTTCATTTGTTCTTCAAGACATCCAGGTATAGGCCGCCTGAAAAACAAAAAACAAAAAGAGAGGCAAAACTTTAACTTTATTCCTTCACATTTTCAGCTGAACTCGTATTTAATGGGGCTTTTAGCCTTACCAGCAGTTACCATGGCAGCCATATATTGAGTGACAGCAAAGACTGGATGCTTCCCCCTATTAATGTTGGTCTATCTCAGGTCAAGTCAGATGATCTTTTTTATTTAAAGTGTGACGCCAAAAACTGTGTTAAACTTTCTAGTCTTTATAATCACATGCATATCATTATCGTTTTAACAGTAAAGAGGTTTTTTTCAGTGGTTAACTTTGCTTTCTTTTCCTCGTAGTCAGTGATATTGTCTAATTTGACTCCTAAATGAACAAAACGAGAGCTGTGATATTTAATTAGGCTCGTGAGATTTGATTTCCAGTTAAATTAAAATGCCACTTTGTCCTTTGTGTTCGCCAGCCTCTTTATTCTGCCTTCTTCCTGTTGCTTCAGTGCACGCTGCGATTCGCGCGATGCAAAAACGGCCAAGGGGAGGAAGCGAGGAAGAGGAGACAGCGAGAGGGGAAAGAGACAGACACTGACTTCTCAGGCTCTCACTGTTCGGCTCACCACTGTCAAGTAGGTCAATGCGACAGGCTTGACTGAGTTCTCCTCTGTAGCGTTGTTGTTCAGGCTGGCGCTGAGTAGGTGCCACGCTGGATTCACCTGTTTAAAAAAGCTCGCACAAATGCAGAGTGAACGGCGTGTCTGATCCTGTGTGGCTGGACCTCTGTGGGCGTCCTGTGGCCAAAGAAATAGATCACTCGTTGACCTAAACAAGCGAAAGAAGCAGCAAATAAGAAAAAACAATCATATTTATACAGATATATAAACTTTTTTTTTTAAAAAGACTGTAATGAAGTTCATCGAAAGTTCGTCAAATGCCACTGGTCATGTGACGCTCTTTAAGCTTGGTTGGGGTTTTTTTTTTTTTTTTTTAAAGGGAAGATAATCTCCATGGGGACCAGATGAGCTATTCTCATTGAAGTCATCTTCCCTCACAATTGGAAAATGTTGAGCATAATAACTTGCACCCTCCACTTCACAGGCTCCTCTTCCTGCACACTCAGCTGCTTCAAAAAGACCACATCTGACTCATAATAGACCTCATTAGACTTGTATTGAATAAGCTCTGAGCCGGCGTAACTTAGCCTCACTGTTAGTTGCTTTTTCGCCTCAGTGTGTATTCTCCATTAGAGAATTAAAGATTAATTGCCAAATTTTTTCCAGTTTAAAGCATTGATTAATTACAGTGAGAATCACTGGTGGATCCAGAAGATTAATGTCGTGAGATTGCCCCCCCCCACCACCACCACCACTACCACCACCCACCCCCCTCTTCTTTAGATAGCTATTGATTTTGATTTGCTCAAAAATGCCTGTCTTGTCTTCCCAGGAGGGCAGAAGCTGAATGAAGCACAAGCGGCATGCCGGGCTGCTCTAAATTGCATTTTGTGAGACACGGCCTAAAACACGAGCGGCGTGAACTAACATTCACTTAATTGGGCAGCAAGTGATTGCGCTAAAGAGGTTACCGATTGAGAAGGAGAATCAAACGCGGCAATAAATAAAATTGTCACTTCAAGTTAAGAGATTAGCGAGGCGCTGAAAGATAAATGTACCTTTTAGACGTCGAGGAACTCTTCCTGTTTGTTTGTTGTTGTTTTTCTTGTTTTTTTTTTAATCAAGATGCTCTCTAGTCTGTGCAAAATTTCTATTTCAAGACTCCAGTCTGTCCCCTTTCCAACTTCAGCTTATGCTGTCTCCTGTTGCCCACGAGCGATGCACAGTGTACAGTAGCTCAGGCAAAGACGAAAACAATTGTCTTTTTCTGGTTGTCACATTTTTTTTACAATCTCAGCCTCAGTCACAACAAATCAGAGCGACTCGAGCGTTCGGTTCGTCGCGGACACGGGGCTCTTTATCACTTTGCGCGCCGCTGTGAGGTAGTCTTCTAAACGCAGGATTACGCCCATTGTGATCTGCCTAAGCGCACCATATTAGCGCCGTATTCTCATGAAAACACATGAAAGCCACTTTGAAACGTAGGATGCCTCTGATATGCCCTGCGTCAGGGGGAACGTGCAACCGTATCAGGGAACGCGTGATCTCCGATTCAATTACGGTTCCGTTTTAAATGAGACGCCGACGGTGTAAAACGCCTGATTGTAGCGCTGCGAAAACGTAGAGGGAGTCATTCACGAGACCTCTGTGTATGATCTGCATAGAAAGTGCTGCATCAGATGGATTTTCGATGCCGGTCTCCGCAGAGCATTCATCCTCTTTTCGCTACAAGACCAGGTGTATTTAACATTGCATGAGAACGGGGGATAGATATGAGAGCATACATGAGACTGTATGAGACCTCAAGTGTAAAATCAGAGGGAAAACCTGTATTTGGAGGCCTCGGATTTGGGTTTTCAGCTGACTGAAGATGGCTACGTGCTTTAAACCTGTAAGAAATATCTCGATTCTCTCAGTTTTATTACTTCAGCGCTTGACTGTAATTCTGCAGTGACAACAAAGCTGTCTTCTCCTTTTCTTCTGCAAGGCCCGCCTTCCCAAACCTGTTGAACTCAATCAGTGGAGCTAAGATGCACCATTGGTTGCAGGTCACGTAAGCTATGTTGGGGAAATGTTTGTCTCTGTGATTGAACTGTCCCCCGCGCCTACGTTAATTGAGCTCCCTGTAATCACACGCAGGCCCATATGATCAGTGTCTGCAGCCCTGCAGAGGGCTGGTTGAGATTATCCACTTGCCTGGCTGTTCCATTTTGAGACTGTAATCGAAATGGATTTTTGTCCTCTTCTTCCACATCCTGCCTCAGCGGACAAGCTTGGATATGACATATTTGCATACACTAGCAGCTAAGCTCCTGGGAAGGCTGCATCCGTCAGGAAGTCTGTCATTTTAGTTTTGACTGAAATATCTTAAGAAATAAATGAAACAAATGGATATATGAAATATTGCGCAGACGCTCAGTGTCCCGCTGGAATTAATCGTAACAGCTCTGGTGATTGCTTGCCTTTTTATTTAGAACCTCCTCCACGCCAAAGCTCTCGATCCCTGTTCCCGACATAGTGAATAAATAGATATGAATGTTTTAGAGGACTCACCTTAGCCCATTCCTCTGATTTTTCCTGTAGCGTCACATTAGTTTTAGTGAAATATTGCAAAGGTTGATGTGTGTCGTGATGCATTCTCAATAATCCAGGTAAGGAAATCCCAGAAAGTTGATTCAGTTCACTTTTTCAGTGTGAGAAATGTTTCATGACTCATCCAAGTGACTTCCTCAGCTGATGCATGCGTTACCATCAGCTCCTGGCTGGATGAAATGATGAGGTAATGAGATGAGGAATACTTTATTTATCCCATGTTTAGGGAGATCTTTTGTTAAAACAGTTAAAATGATGATTAAATACTAATAAAACAAATATCAGGCAGATCTCTCTCCAATCAGATAAATTATTCCATATAGGGTAAAAGAATGTGGTATGGCAGCCTGATAGGGAAGGTGATCTACTGCCTGTTCAGTAACTGGTGCTCAGGGTGGTCAGGTGGTCCACGATGAATAACAGTTTGATGACCATCAGCCAATCACAGATCCAGCCTTCCTGATCACTTTATTCAGTGTGTTGGTGTCATCAGCTCTGATGATGCTCCCCCAGCAGATCACAGCAAAGTCACTGTACTCGCCACAACTGACAAAATATCTCCATCATTCTGCTTTTCTATACAGCCTCAGTGTTTGTCTTCCAGTTCAGCCTGTGGTTGATGTGGATGGTCAGCTTCTTCTACCACATTAACATCTGAGGATAGACACAGGTAATGTAGCATTTAGAAGCAGATCATTCCTCCTAGACCACTACACAAAATCATCTACTAGTGCTCTGTATTTATCCTCCTGCCCGTCACCTACACAACCATAAATTCAACCAGTGCAAAACTGTTTGACTTTTTCCCCCAACCCATTTTAAATCTGTTCCATTTCTGCCAACTTTGTATGAAGTCGAGGCCAAAGGCTGAACTTTCCACAGGACAGCCTTAGTAGTGCCCCAGGGCCCAAAATATAGGAGGGTCCCTGTGGACATGCCTTCAAACACACCTCTCTCTCACTGTACAGATATATCCCCTATAGCAGCGGTCGCCAACCTTTTTTGCGCCACGGACCGATTTGTGCCCGACAATATTTTCACGGACCGGCCTTTAAGGTGTCGCGGATAAATGCAACAAAATAAAACTAGTACCGGTACCGAAAAAAAGAAGATTTATTCATAACACACGTGAAAAGACTCAGGAAAACCGAGTTAACGATAAAAACGATAACAAAATAACGCTGAAAACCGATAAAAACCCTGAAAACCATACATTTCACACCTGAGCCTCCATTCTCGCGGACCGGTACCAAACGACTCATGGACCAGTACCGGTCCGAGGCCCGGGGGGTGGGGACCGCTGCTCTATAGTATGTTTAAGTCCTGATTGTGAACCAAAGCCTAACTCTCTTTATGCAGTACACATTTTCCTTATAAATCAAATTCTGGCTGCAAGTACTGTATTTCCTATCATTTTGCACATCCATTGATTAAATATCAATAGGCGTGCAAAACATTAACGCAAAATATTAGTTGTACATTCTGACCTTGCTATTAATCATTTCTGATAGATGCTTGCAAACCCGTTGATCCAAACTTAGCACCAATTAGTTCATAATTTATAATATAGCACAGTGGAATACCACTGTGCTATATTATAAATTATGCTAAGCGAGCCAAAGCACAAAAAAAGGAAATTAAGTAAATGGTGCTCAAAAGAGGACAGAAAGCAGGATGAGTAGACCTCCAGGACTTTGGCAGTGTAAATGACTGTGCTTGTTTCGCACAGTGACCCCATGCAGTCAGTTTGTGAGGGGTAAATGGGCTTTTCCCTTGTTGGTCCACGCTTACAGACATTACAAGATGATGTAGCAAGACTGAACCTGTGCTGGGCTTATGCTAGCCTAGTAGAAGATCATGATGTGAGTTTATAGAACAAGCTTACATAAATGTGCCCGAACCTCAAACTGTAGTTGTTGCCAAAAGTTGGGAGGATGATATTGATATTATTGATTAATGTCTATGATTATAGATGTGTGTTTATGTGTGTGTGAGAGCGATATCAAGAGAGAGACTATGTCAATGCCATGTTACTGGGATAAAGTTAGTTTTTGTTGTTTTCTATTAAAATAAATACAACTAAACTGGACAAATATGAATTGAGTGAGAAAAGGTTTTTCTTTGAGTTTAATATCTTTCGCAGTCTCCTCTTTCTACCCTACTCTTCTATTGTGATCGTGAATGAATGAATATAAATAAATAGTCCACGCTTCATGAGATCTTTGACCAAAGCAGCACTAGAAAAGAAAGCAAGTCCTCTTTGTCCTCTATGAATGCGTTTCCAATCACATCCCAGTAAATCCCTTTGCAATAATGAATGCGATACACGCTCAATTCATCTTCCCGAAAAAGCCGGGGCTGTCTAATTTGTACAAATATTTCTTTGGGTGGAAGCAATTAACAGCCGTGATGCACTAAGGTGACACTGCTGAGCTGAATCATACCTCAAATGGTGAACCAAAATAAGAACCAATGTGTTTCTCTTTAGTTAAATTCACTAGGGCGGAGAAGCCATTATCTCAGTAAACTGCCCTGGCTGAATAATTAATCATCCCATCACTTGTTTGTTTGGTCTAAATGTATAACATTTATTCCTCGCTCCTTCCAGCCTAATGAAATCCTTACATTGAGATGAGAAAAATGTTGGTTCTTCATGCTCAGCCCAACAAAGTCGTGGTGGAGGCTTGATTTGGTTAATGCATAATAAATTAAAGTTATTATGCACTTTTGATATAGAAGGTCAGAAAAACCTTGAGGCCTTTTGGAAGTAAGAACTAAAAGTAAAATTCTTCATCTAAAACACACATATCAGGAGTAACTGTAAGCTTATTGTTAAGTTGTGCTTTTTAGCGTAGTGTAGTTTTAGTGTAGTGTACTATTGACACGATCCTGCTTCTGTCATGTGACTTATTAGTTCAATAAAAGTAGCAACACTGCAATGTTAATGTTGCATTAAAGGTAATATTAAAAGGAAATTTTACGTGGGTAAAAGGCCAGATATGGAAATTGTTGGCAATGTATTTGAAATGAGTACTCATGTCAACTTAGTGACTGTTACACTATGCAGCATACAATGTAACAAAAAGAATCAGATGAATTCAAAGTGCTTCATTCTGCAGCTGCTCACCGCTAACGGTCGGAACGCGTACCGTTAGAAAACACGGATTCGTGAGTTTGGTTCCAGGTACGTAGCATAAGGACAGCAGTGCTTTCAAAAGTGTGGTTATACTGTGGTGTGGACGTGTACAGTGCGTCTGTTGAAGGACACATTGAGCATTAGTGAAAATTGTACGTTTTGTGTGTAAAACATAATATTCAACCATTTTTAAAGTTTCCATATCCGTTACTTTAAAAAACGTATCGCCTCTTGATATTGGATGGTGCTCTTTTCACTATAATTATTCTTACTCATGCAATTTATTGTTGACCTGTTTTGTATTTTTTGATAGAGTGCAAGACATTTATTATTGTCTGATTTTGCTCAGCTAGTAGCGACACAATGGAAAAGTAACTATATACACCAGTTCTTGTAGAGCACCTTTCTACTCAACCTGAGCACTCAAAGCCTTTTATACAGCATGTCTCATTCATCCATTCATAAAAGCACTATTTTTTTCTATGCTTACATGCTCTCTGTCTAGTATTCACCGACAGTCACACTGTGATGGATGCATCAGAGAGCAACTTGGGCTGAGTATGTTGTTCGAGCATATTTGGCGTACGGGCTGGAGCACCCAGGGATCAAACCACCAACCTCCAGATTAGCAGACGAGCTGCTCGCCATTGGCCACCACCAACTAATGTCTCAGTCACAGTAGATTTAAAATACGATGACAACCTCATTGCTATAATCAGTGGTTGCCAAGTGATTACAGTGAATCTTTTTCCTCATTCGTCAATTGATTCCAAGTAAGGGTGACCAACTAGCTACCTAGAGGTGGAGTATGCAACAACTTATGATCGCAAGGCAATTACAATGGTCACCTGGTGGGAGACAACGTGTCTCCAAACAATCATGGTATCTGGCAACTGCAGTCATTCTCAGACAGACTGTCCAAGGTTTACAAATAATTGCCACCAAACTTACAACCAGGACAAATTGCCGCCACATTGCAATCAGTCTGAGGCACTCTGCACTGATTGCAATGCAACAGGGGATTTGACTCAACTGGTTACCAAGTAGTGGTATTCCAGAGAAACAAGCAAGGTTGCTCATCACCTGTCATTTTGCAATTAAATTACTGACTATGTCACTATTTGTGGAGGGATTTCTAAATTTCTTTGTGGCCTTTCTGGCTTGACTCTGGATGTAAGTAGTTAATGCGAATGTTTCTTTAATTATATAAATTAACTTGTTTTTATGCAGATGGCAACAGAATTCTGACTTTTGCCAATTTATCACAAACAGCTTGATCCTGTTCAGTAGTAGACCAGCTCCATGTCATTCCCATTTTATTTCCTTCTTGATACACCAAAGTCACTTTGAAGACAGACTGACTGAGTGGCAAGAGATCTGGTCCCTGTCTTTGAAGCAGCTATTTCAAGGGTAACAAGATCGCAAGCTCATTGCTCGAAGATGCAATAATTTTGGTTGTGCCGCAGCCTCCAAACACTGTTTTCCCTCGAGGAACTATAGAAAAGCCTCTGTTACTAGCACAGGATTATCATATTTGTACTTTTAGGCTATTCAGTTTACTGCAATACAATACCAGGACTAGTAGGCTGCCTGCATTTGAAAAACTGGAGCCACGTAACAGCCCACAGTTTTTGCTTGCAAATCAATGAATTGATTACTCACTGACTAATCACTGAATCTCAAATGTCAATTACTATATGATATAAACGCATGATATCTTTTGCATGTATATCTTTGAAGCAGCTGTATTTAGCGACGCACGCCATCTGAAACAAAGTGAAAAAGTACACATTTGGTGAACACACTGAAACGTGTAAGGAAACTAGAAACATCCCGTAATTCTGTCTAAGTGCATTATTTGAGAAACTGTATTTATTCTCCACCTCTGGGTTCTTTCAGAAATACTTGGACTCATTTATTGCATTTGCAGTATTAAAAACAGACCTTTTTTGTATTTGTTTGTTTGTGAAAAGCTGACATTTTGAAGCTGCAGTCCAAGGCTTTCACATGGCAACGGCCAAAACACCACAACAATAGCACGCGAAGGTTAAAATAGATTTTGGCAAACAACACCCACGACTAATCATGCGTGTGCCTGCACTACAATGGGGGTTTTCATGCTTCTAAGCCCTAATAAAGTCAAAGTGAAACACCCTCTGTGCTCCGATGTGTCCCTCATTTTCCTAGATTGATTTTTCTTCTTATTGTAATTGATTGGTGGGTAAAATGATACAAGCGCTGGCTGTGCAGTATGTGACAAACAAACACGAGTTTTAAAAACGCAGATTGTAAATTGACCTGGGTTTTTGTTAGCCAGGTTGGCAGCTGCGAGCAAATAGCCTTTTAAGGGACTGTGCTATTCATTAGAGTGTTGACCAAGAATTGTTTAAAGAGCTTAAAGAAATGCACTGATCTGAAATATATTTGCTCATAATTAGCTTTCCACCGACCCCTGTGTCTTCAGTGTGAGCGCGCTATGATGCTCTCGATGAAGCAACACAAGCCAGTGTCATCAATTAAGGCAACAATGTGCTAAAGCTTCACTGTTCCACCGGTATTATAATGAGCACGCACTATAGAAAGCTAAATAATTCCTGGGGACACAGAGAGCTCCTCAAAGGGCTTATTTTCACCGAAGTCAGTGTCTGCCTCGTGCAAAGGCCGAGGCTGAAGGCACACACAATTGGCATTCAATCAGACAAGAGCTCAGAAACTCCTTTTTCTTCTCCGACATGTGGATTTAAAGCTCAAATTGCACTTAACGGGAAAAGTGTGAGCAGTCCAGAGTCACTGTTTAATGATGCCCTGTGTTTGTTTTCTGGGAAATTCACTTTTTAATCTCCTGGACTATGTGAAGGCTTGCCAGGGTAACGGTGCCACATAAAACCCCCTTGATTTCTTATTTTATCTGTGGACAACCAAATCGATCGTTGTCTCCCCTGCACCTGCTCACCTCCCTCCTCCACAGCCCCCCAAAAGAGATAGGCCCACGCTGCCCGTCCCACTCTCCAATCAGGCTGTTTAGACCAGGCTATTTCAGGCAGAGAATGAGGCACCGGGTGGTCAAGCACTCCTCAGTGTCTCCGAGAGACGAGTGCATGTAAAAAAAAAAAAGAAGAAGAAGAAAAGCATTGAAATTTCCCAGGATCTTGACATGTCTAATTGAGATTTCATGCCCTATTTTCTCAAAGATCCGAATCCTCGCTCTGTTCTACTGCAAGCAGTATTTCCCTGAGGATTGAGATGAAAGAAATTGTTTTCAGGTTTTATTTGGTTTTTGTTCCTTTAAGGGTTTTTTTTTTTTCATCGTGCTAGAGCAGCTTTTCAATAAAAGTCCGCCCCCCCCCCTTCTTTCTTTTTCTTTCTTTCTCTCTTTCTTTTTTAGACAAAGTGACTGCGGTTGATTTGGTTTGTCTGACAGGTAGCGAAAAAATGAAATCCAATAAAGTTTCGGTTTCTTCCATCAGAATAATTCATTTGACTACATGCATAGATTTGTCATGATTTTTGCAAAAAAAGAAAAAGAAAGAATGACAAAAAGAAGTAGTCTTTGCAGCTGCTCTCAGCTGATTCGTTTTTATTCATCTGTCCATCACAGAGTGCCTTAAGATATTATTGGTGTTCAGTCAAAAGATTTGACAGGGGACCATGAATATTTCACAAGGACATCTATTATAGGGGTAAAAAGGTGAACCCGTGTTCCCTACTTTGACATCGAGTACTGTGAAAGTCTTCAGCCAACCATCGTTTCTTTATATTTTGCTTCGACAATGAAAAACAGCTGCAGAGATTTATTATTGACACATGTGCAAACATAGAAACACAAAACATAAGACAAAAATGGAGTTTGTACACACAGCCTGAAATCTCGTAGGCAGCATTGCTGTGATTGCTTTAAGTAGTTCACCACTGGCTGAAATGCAGCCCCAAATCACGACAGAGCCTCCACCGTGTTATACAGATGGCTGTAGATGCTCACTGTGACCTCTCTCTCGATGGTCCTTAACTCATCAGCAGGACCGGTATCTGCTCCTTCGTGTAAGGACGAGCAGGATGAACACTGTGAGGTCACTGTGTGAATGTCCCTGACTAAACAATCAGAAACAGATTTCATGAGGGTGGCCTGAGGGCCCGATGTCCTCTAGTGGGCCCTGCAATCACTGCCCGGCAGCTGGGAGCCCAAATGGCATTTGCCTTAGAATACCAGAACTGACAGGTCCACCGCTGATGCCCCGTGCTTTTCACAGATGAGGGCACCCTGAGCATATCTGACAGATGTGAAGGGGTCTGGAGGGGTGAAGGGATGCACAGACTACTACCAGCTAGGCATTGGCACCCTGACTGCCATCAGGCATTAGAGTGAAATCCTTGGAGCCATGTCAGACGTTAAGCTGGTGCAGTGGGTCCTGGGTTCCTCCTGGTGCACAACAATGCTCAGAGTCATGTGGTCAGAGTATGCAGGCAGTTCCTGGAGAATGAAGGAATTGATATCATTGATTGACCCCCATGCTGGCCTGACCTAAATCCAAGAGAACAGCTCTGGGACATTATGTTTTCAACGCTGCCAGGTTGTACCTCAGACTATCCTGGAGCTCAGTGATGCCCTGCTCCAGATCCCCCAGAACACCTTCTGTCATCTCATTAGGAGCATGCAAGCGCATCTTCATTTAATATTTTGGCATAAAACCACAGTAACACAATAAGATGCATCAAATAATGCATATTCAATACATCTGTTTTTCCCCCATATCCCATGTCTGTTTATCTTGCTGCTTCATGCACCACTATGTCACTCTACCACTCTGCTCCCTGTGCTCTCACAATGACATCACCCATTCTTACATTACACATCCCTAACAGTCACAGTGGGAGCACCAGCTTCCCAGCAGGCCCCACATTAGATGGTCTACAATCAGTGACATCATGCACAAGCATCAAGCTCAATACCACGGGGAAATACACAAGAAGTGGGAGTGATCTCAGAGCCCCCAGGGCTTTTATTTATTTGTATCTCTTTTCATCTGGTATAAAGCAGGTTACATGACAGAAAGATATTAGCATCACATAAGGGAGTGACATTAAGTGATCTTGAGGATGTAAAAATGCTGTATTTCTTTTTTCCATCTGCTGTCACTTCTAACATAAAAATATCAGGTTACATTAAATGAGACATTTCTGTAGCCACGGATGATCAAGGCTATATCAAAGAAGACAATGCCTAAATGTGTCTACTGAAGCTTTTCCATTACATACACCATTCTCAGTGTTGCTTTTGTTAAATATATTTATATTTTGTTTATCAAGATATGCTGTATGTACCTTGATGATCCAAGGCAGCTTGTTGAAGCTTGACCTCTCTTGACACAGATAGTTTTTTTTCTTTTTTGGAAAGGTTGCTCCCACTTGAAGGTATTTAAATAGATTCAAAAGCTTGTTTGAAGATCTTCAAAGCAATGCACCAAACCATCGTAAACAAGCAGCTTACACCAAAGCATAAATCTTGGGTTTTTCTGCTCAGAAAAAAAGTGCACTTTACCCAAGCTGGCTAAACAATGTAACCCCCTTTCATGGTCACCAAAAGTTGTTAACGGTTTCTATCAGTTTTGTTTTATCCACGTGATGGAGGTAACACAGTTGCTGCCAGTTTTAAAGGTTATTAAAAAGCTTGCAGCTGCAGTTGGTTTGACGTCTGAAAAGTCCAAACCATGTTTCAGCTTGAGATTTCCACCTATTTTGTGATCTTTTCCCATCTAAACTGTATTAAACCTATAGGTGGCACAATGCTCCACAGTGTTATTAGAGTCCTCAGCGCTCGTAGTCCTTTGCATGACAGTCTCTTCCCTCTTGGGGTGGCTGTAGCTCAGGTTATAGATCAACTAATAGCCTTTCGCTAATCAGAAGGTTGGTCATTCGACCCTTAGCTGCTCCAGTATCCAGGAAGTCTAAATATCCTTGGGCAAAATACTAAACCCCAAGTTGCTCTCCAGTGACTTCATCACAGAGCAACTTGGGGTTGTAAATGTTAGAAGCAGTGTTGTAGAAAAAAGTGCTTGTGTGAATGTGGCATGAGTGAGTGCTGAGGTAGAGTAGAAAAGTGCTAGTATTCCTGATATGATATCAGAGCTCTTGTCTGTTACCTGTGTGTATGTTTCATTCTTCTTTTATCTGCAGGTTTGGTTTCACACCACATTTCTTCATTCACAGATTGTATTGCTGTATTATTCTGTGGTTGTGCGTGCATCTGAGCTCTGAAGTCCTCTTGTTAGTGATACTATTTTTGGAGATGCATTACTCCATTTATCTAGAATCTACTTTAAAGCTTTTCATAAAAAAAACTTGTATTATGTATCTGAAAACCTGTCTTTTTAACTTGACCTTTGTGAATTCTCTCTAAAAGCTGGAAATCAAATATAGGGAATCTTTGTTGTTTGTAATACCGAGCATGGTGCAGAATTTAAAGCTTCTTTATGCACTAAAGAACTCCTCTAACATATTCAAAGAAATAATTAAGCTGTGGTTTCGCTCCCAAAGGAATCCTCTGCAATAATATTCCTGACATTCCAGTTCATTTAGCGCTTGGCATCTGCACTTCTTTCTGATCATAGCAATCTCTGAGCTCAAGGAAGAAAAATCGCATTCAAAGAAATCTTTTATGGCAGTTTTGCTTATTACCCTCTTTTACAGCCTTTCAGGAAGCTCGTCTCGACACCTTTTTGTCCACTCCCAGCAGGGAGCATTAATAATCACCTCCATGCAACACTGGGACCATTGTCACAGAAGCAGCTCCAGCAAAGGGACCGTTAATGTCTCAAAGGAACCACTATTGACATCTTAGTGCTTTTGGAAGGATCTATTGGAGAGACAAAAATGCCTGTCTGTGAAAAAAATGCTCATCCTTGCAGGTTGCCAGTAAGTGTGCTGGGATGTCAAGATCCCTCACCTTTGGAGGTGGACCAGTGGATTAGTCAGTGGATTCAAATGGGAAGGAGGCTGAAGTGGGAATATTTGAGCTGAGTAAGTTTCAAATATAAATAACAATCGTGCACTTTTTATCCCCTTAACCATTGAATGGGGGTTTGGTATTATTAAGTATCTGACAGAGGGGGGTAAATTACATGAGGCTGGGGGAAAATACTACATTTCACAAGCGCTGTACTACAGTTTAATAAGGAGAGATCCTTCGGAAGAATTAAACATGATTCATTGATAGAATTCAAAATTCAGTTATTTGGCAATTAGACTCAGATGACCCATCATAGCAGAGCAGAATCCAGCACTAGGCATTAGGACAGGACACCCAGAAGTCTAGATGCTGGTGGTTGGTGGTGAAGATGAAGATGGAGGCTGGGCTGGAGCTCAAGAAATCACAGTCTGGAAAGGAGAATGACGTAAGAGCAGAGTGGATTTAACATACGCAGAGTGGAGGCTGATTGGCTCAAAGAAGGTGGGCAAGAGGGTGATTGGACTAGAGGAATGATGTCAGCACTGAGTTTGACAGCGTGGCAAACAGGAAGTGATATAAAGAAGTTAAGCATAAGGTTCATGTAAAAAAAAAAATCACAAAAGTCCAGAACCGGTAAAATTTTAAATCTAGACTATTTACTACTTTTGTATGGACAGAAATGTAGCCAATGACAGCATTTATAGCCCACATTCATTTATTATACCTATCACAGTATAGGCCCTTGAAATACACATGCACCACAGGTCACACTGTGAGACGTACAATACAGACAATCAATAAGAACTGAAAATTCAAACTGATCTCTCTTCACAAACTCATCTGAAGTTTAAAACAACCCCTGTTTGGGTGCTGTGGGTGTAGCAGATGCAGCACACTGGGCTGAGTGCACTCCTTAATGAATGAATTTCAATGACTAGCTACAGCCCACAGTGACGCTTTGCAACAGAAAGGGGCGCCCCCTGCTGTAAGGAGTCAGCGCCTCAATTAGCGACTCCTTCTTTACTGTCCAGTTGATGTGGGACCTTATTGCTCCACATTTCAGAGATGGATTAGGTTAATGGACCCCGCATTGACCCGCCTTCCCTCTGAGGGGTGCAGATATTACACAGCTGCTCCTTTTTTGGGGCCCTTAAATATAGATGGCTCCGTTTGCACTTTCTCTCAATTAAAGCTATATTGTTTTACAATAAAGAGTCCCCCGAGAAACCATATTTGCTAGTTTTCAGCCAAAGGTCATTAAATACTATAATACCTGGCGTAATCATGGCTGCATGAATATTGGGTTCATAATCTCTTGATATTGATTATCCTTCACTGTAACACTTGTGTCAGGCAGATGACTTTGCATGCAGTTTATTTTTGCTTGGATATTTTTATATCTTTATATTACTTTAAGTTGTTGAGGTTAAGAATTAACATGATGATAAATGGAGCATTTGGAGGTTTTGATTTTTTTTTTCCATCAGTGTCCCTTTAAGGCCACGCCCTCTGCACAGTCAGCAAATTGTTTGCCACAGCCACAGGTTTCTCTGTAATATCAGAACAGGAAGTCCAATTTAGACAAGCAATGGTAGACAGCACGAAACTCTTAAAACAGTCTGTAAAAATATAATGCAAACCAGGGGTAAGAGGTGTGGATGAGTAGTAGTAATCTGAATGTGCCACAGGAAAAGAAGAAGAAGAAGAAGTTGTTAGCCTGTCAAAATACTTTGCTTTCTTGTGTGCTAAGTTCAAATGATTCATTGGTGCTTTTACCCTAAAGCTACAGGTGCAGGTTTTTAGCATCTTTCATGCAGTCCTTAAAAAAGCCAAATGTGTGAAAGAATACATTGTGCTGGGTTTGTCTTCCTGCTCTCTGGGTAAGGTGTAGCTGACCAGAAGCAGGAGGACAGTGCTGGACCAAAGCTACAGGAGTCTGGTAAGATTTGCTAATGATTGTTGCCTCGACTGCCACATGGGAAGCAGGTAATGTTTAAGTTCAGCAAGTATTTATTTGTTCAGCCCCTCAGCCAAAACCAGCAACCGGTGGACTGCAGTAATGGGATATTTAACTTGATGGATTTGAGAGTAAGCTTGGCTGTACCTGAAGTGAAAGAGGTGATTTATTTCGATTGTTCAAACGACAGGAGTGTGTGTGTGTGTGTGTGCGCGCGCGCGCTTGGGGGTGGGGTCGGGGTCCTAAGCACCCCCTCTTATTAGGTGGTTATTTGCTGCCTTCATGTTCTTACTGTCCAATTCTGTTACTAGCACTAAGATGCTGACAGCCTTATGCCTCCAGCCTGATTTATCCTGATATATTGACCCTTTCTTGTGTCTGATCTTTAAAATATAATCTACCTAGTGGAGAAAGTCTTCCTGACATTCTTTTGGGACACACCTTTACAAATCACCATTAAAAACAGGGCCAACGGGTCCATGTTCTCTTTCATTTTACGAATTCGTATGTGCTATCTAAATGCTAATGAGCTAATTGATATTTGAAGGCATGAATAACGTCCCCCTCCCCAAAAAAGCCAGAAACTACAGTCTGCTGTCATCAAGATGTAAAGCCTGGAAACATTGTTGAGAGGATCGATTTGGAAGGGGTCGCTTAAAATGTTGGAGGGGGGGCATCAAAACAAGTCTTTCAAATGTTGTTTCCAGGATTTACACACTGATGACATTGAAGTTATGCTAATTATAAGTAGCCTCAGCCAGAAAACTGGAGCTACATCAAACTAAGCGATTTCCAGTGCTGCACGCCAACGTTACATCCCAGGAAATGTTGTTTTCCAAAATAAAAAAAAATGTATGTTCAGTAGCCCAGTGCTTGTTTAAGCATCATTAAAGGTGCTTTGTTGTTGTAGGTCCACATAAAGGAAAACTGACATTGTTCTGTGCTTGCAGGAAATGAAGCCTGGCGCGCACCGGCGGACGTCATTCACATCCTGACTGCTTACAGCTGTTTCTAATATGGAGTAATCTGCTCTCTAAAATATTTATTTGTTTCCTTTCTTTCAGTTCAGAGCCGTCACTGAAGCTGTCAGACCACCGGCGGATATCTCCCAATCTATTTTCCAGCTGTGAGGATTTCTTCCCGGAGCTGTACGCCAAAAGGCAAATTCATTTGCTCTTCTCACTGACACTCTGAGATTTTGTATCATCGGCATCACTCGGGTCACTCATCCATTTTTTTTTTCTTTACAGTCCAGCCATTTTTTGTTTTTTTGGGCTACACATGTTTCCCAATTTGTGAATTCACCCTGAGAACAGATCATACATTCGACACATAGAAGCAGCAACATGCTGAAATTTGAGCGACCTGACTTCAGTTTTTAATTTGTGAAATCCTTTTTATGTGGTTGATTCCCTGGTATGATGTCAAAAATGAAGATGCTGGAAAAGTTCATTAAGCCTCATGGCTTTTTTTTTATTTTTTATTTTTAAAGAAAATGTAAAAGCACTTGTGTGGTTGCAGGCTTGCTTGTTAATTTTTTTATTTTTATAGATTTGAAGACATTAGAAGTGAATCCAGTTTGTTACAGTGGGTCCTCAGTCACAACTGGGGCTGGGGTGGTTGATGCAAAGTTCTCATGTTATTTCCTGTGTCTAACAACAACAAATACAAATTTGGAGAGATGCTATATTCTGAAGGCTGCCTTTTTTTTCATAGGAGTTTGTGCATCCCTCTTTATTTGTTTTTGAGGTGAGGACAGTGATGTAGGTACCATCAATTCTGATAAAATGTCTGTTGTCACAGCTGATGACACACACATGACTAACACTAACATGTGTTTGAGTTTTTTACATCCTATTAAGAGACTACACTAAACTCCATTTATTATCTGGCATCTACTGGACATACACATAAAGCAAAATGCCCTGGTATGCATGTACATCTGTGTGTCAGGTCCTCTTGTGTTTTGCTAGGAGTTACATTATATACTGTGCCTGTTTGAAACTGTCTGACCGCCTAAAAGCACCGATCTCCCCTCTGATTGCATTTACGTTAGCCTAACTGTTGCTCCACCCTCTGAAAGTCGACAAAGAAGGTATGAGATAACTCCTGCTGTAGAGTGTGCTTCACTAGTGCACATCCAGTAAGGTAAAAATTACGGTAATGTCAGTATGTCTTTAAAATAAAATATGAAAAAGTGCCGGGGGAGCCCCAATTAACGCCCACATCTGTTTCTAACCTGTAGGTCGAGGGTTGAGGGCTGACCGTTGACTGGAGGGCTCAGAGTCAGACGGCATACAGGCTGCCTTTACAGTCACTGTGTTAGAGCAGTGCGCTGTCCGCGGTGCTGAAACCTGCTGATGAACGCGGGGATTCGCTTTCAGCACCAGTGCAAACGGGGAAATGGCGCAGACAGTAGCAGGGTGAGAACGAGTGCGGCTGGCCTGCTAGAGAGTGGAGGGGAAATGCGTTTCGGAGTAGTTTTATTGTGTCTGCGAGGGCTGGAGTGGAATAAAGAAAAGAGAGAGAAAAAAAAACGAGCCGTTTGCAACACGTGAAAGCAGCACACGTCTCTTACATGACTTCAGTAAGGTCGCTGATTCTTAGATGATGGTGACAGTGTGGTGATCTGCTGTTAAACAAATTTCTCAGGTTTCTTTCTTTGCTTTTTGTTCTTCCTTTTTTGGTTTTGTTTTGTTAAGGGGGGGCAAAAGAGCGGACTATGCTACTCTCGAGTCGTGGTGTTATTCCCGCCCGCTCCACAGACCCATACCACGGCAAAAAGGCGATGTTTGACTTCAAATGCCATATTTAGGAAAAATGCTCGGTCGCTTTGAGTGACTGGGGCGAGGACGAATGGCGTCTTGTGATCTGGGAAGAGACGCTCGAGCTCAGTGAGGAACGCCTCGGAGCCAATAGCATTGGAGGGCTTGTGCACGCATAAGCGGTGGATGGAGCTTCTCCGGGTATACTTCCGCGTCCAATGCATGTTCATGTGTAGGTTGAATGGATGAAACGGGGAGTGCGGAGAGGTATAGGCATGCTGTGATACGGCCCTATATATTTGCCGGCAGGACTATCTTCCTTTTAAAGAGAACCTCCTCCGTGCATTGGCTTCCACTCAGTGATGTCGCGTATTTGTGTGGCGCACCTGTAAAGAGCGAGACAGGCAGAAGCCGGCTTTTTTAATTATTTGATTCCTTTTCTTTCTTCTGTTATCTTTTTTTCCCTTTTGTTTCATGCATTTGCTGAAAGGAACTCATTTCTGTGTTTTGATTTAATAAATATTTCATTTCCCTCATTTTATCTTGTTTGTGTTGGCTTTTTATGTTCCCAAGTTTGAACTAAAGAGAGCGGAATTCGTCATTTTACACGCTATTGGCCAGGTGTTTTCATTCAGAGATTGTTTGCCTAAGGACGTCCCTAACTTTCATTTGTAGAAACGGTAAGATATTTTTTACACATTTGCTCATTCACCTGAAACATGTGAAATCGATTTCTTCTTTTTATTATTATTACTAAGCCTGTTTCTGTTCGCTGAGGACAGTGTGTAGAGCAGATCATGCATTCACTGTAGTCTCAGGCTGTCTTATTGCATGCAGACGCGATGGGGAAAGTCGCCGTGATGCATTCATGTTTCCCCACTCAGGGCTGATTTTCAACTCTTGAATCGCGGTGGCTTGGCATATAGGAGAGACTTACAACAGGCTTTCTCCGCACATGTGCTCAATTTTTTTTCTCTCCTTCTACCCCCCCCCTCGACATGCATGGACGCACTATTGCTCTAGTGTGCAGAAATACAGGCCTTGTAGAGAGCTGAAACGTGGGCTCCGCATAGTAGTCGTTACACTGTATCCAAAGGTAGAAATGTGGGGTGTGTTAGACTGATGTTACATATAGAAATTAATATTACTGGATACATGATGGAGCCAGTAAACAAACTAACAAAATTTAAGCTGTTTGATCTTCGACTTGAGCTCTTTCATTAATATAAAAACTTGCGATTTTATTTAAGCTCTAAATTATAAAAGAGAAAAAAGCGGGTCCAAATACAAATGAGATTTAAAATTAATGAGTGGTGGCTTTATTTTTTCTGTCTTTCTAATTTAATCGTAAGATGGTCTGTAAGGTTTAAGATGCAGCGTAACTGCAAAAAGACCAATGCTATATAGGTTAAGTGCAGCCGGGTGTTGTGCTACTTAGAGTTGCCGGATGAAGTTCTGCTATCACATGCATATTCCTATGCTATTTTTGAATTTCCATGCAGCGCTTATTTGTGAAGAATACAGGAGCTTAGCTACTCGTCCCAATTTTTTAGAAAAAACAAACACAAAAACCCAAAGCGATCCTAACCTTTGTCAGCATTCCTGTCTTTTGCCCTTTTTTGTCTTTAAACATAGGCCACCTATATATTAATTCCATGCCCATATGTTTGCTCTGCATGGATAACAATGGAGATGCTGAAAACTTAAAATATATATAAAATGTTTATGTTCACGTCATGCTGGAAAAGGCTATCTGTTAAAATTAGCTGATTACCCTACAAAGAACCCTAGTGGCACAATGTTGTTTTTGTTTATTTGGTTTTATTTTATTTTGGAGCTGTCGCTATTTCTTAGTTGTAATTCTCCTCTGTGCTGAGCGCTGTTTAAAGCACCAGCCTACACCTGCAGCAAATCAATTAATCGTCTATTTCCGGTATAGAGAGGGTGGGTCTGCGCTGATTGGCCAAAAGTCTGATTAATTTATTTAGGGTGGCTGGGTTCCCGCCACCGCTCCTTATTCTGCTGCGCAAAGACTGTGACCAGGTTTGATGTCTGCAGGTTGTACCGCAATAAATTCCCGCGACGCCGATTCAACACATCAAGGTAAGACAAGTCAAAGTGTTAGCGTGCTTAAAAACAAAGAAATACTAACTGTAAAAAGGGGTCAGAGCTGTTAGCTAGGCCAGACATGCTAGCTGAGCGCCATTAGAAGTAGTTTTGACTTGAGTAAACTTTGCCTCTTGTAACCTAACCTTAAAGCTTCTTAAGTTAGTGGGGTAACCTAATTAGTTTGGTCTACAAAATAAAATTGTGTGACCAAAAAAAAAAAGACTCTGGCAGAGGTTGTGTTAGCTAAACCCGCTCGGCTAAACCACAATTAGCAGAAAATGGAAGTTTCACCCGGATTAAACGCCCCACCTCTAACCGCTTTCTTTCGTAGCGTAATCTGTAAGTAGTCACGGTCTTTAATTGGATGAGCTGGGTTTCAGCACCGCCACAGGTGTCACAAATTAACCTAACATCACTGGGTTGCGTTCACTTGTTCCCGGTGAGATGGCTTCACTTCACTGTAGAAATGCTTTACTAACAGGAATTTAAGTTCAGTTGGTTTTAACAGTGGCCTTTGCCTATAAACACACAAAGCCTAAAAACGTAACCCCCCGTCACCCATTGATTTTGGGATTTTTTTTTTTCCGTATCTAAGTGACTTATAATAATATAAGTATATTTTTTTACACAGGCAAATTGCTAGCTGTAAGGAGTCCTATGTATTTTCAGAGTGATTTAATTATTGCCTGATCTCATTGCTAGTAAACCTTGGATTATTTTTGGGTGATACGCCGGTCAAAGTAAAGAGCCTGGTAATTTTGTCTTTGTAAGCTTGACCTGTTAAGACTTGGAATTGCGGCAAATGCGTTTTCACTCTACTTTGTACTTTGTGTGGCCTTGAATATTGATTGAGTGAATCTGTCGAAGCCACAGGCATCGTGGTGAGTAACCTTCAGCTGTGAGGTCATGAAAAGATTACATATCATGGAGTCAGCAGCTAAGAGCCTGACCGGGTAATTTACCAGAAATGCAGGACATCTGTGGCTAGGGGAATAGTCAAAAGGAAAGTGGCATCTTGAAGCTTTCAGTTTTTGTTTTTTTGTTTTCCTTTTTTAAATTTTTGATTTTTTATAAAAAGGAGGTCCTTAGTGATTATTAAACCTTAAATGCGATTAACAGATGAAAAATCAGTTGTCTATGCTGCTTTTTGTCTGGGCATCCGAATAAATGCAGTACTACAAAATAATGAAACGCTGTGGGGGGGAATTCATAATTTCTCTAACAGAAATGCTTCTCCCCAATCATGCTGCGTTTTATTTTGTTCTTAGTTGTACTGGCTGTAAGAACACTGTTCGCTGCACAGTGATTGCACTTAATTTTTCTGATATCAGTGGTGTTGAACACCGCTCAGGGGATATTAATTCAGATGAAGTGTCACGGCAGATCTAATCATAGGTATGTAAAAGATAGCTGCTGCTTTTAGGCATTTTCCCCCTTCCTCTCTGTTCGTGCAACGTCCACAGCTTCAGCAGCCTTCCTGAGGACAAGAGATAAGAGCGGTTGTCTTTATGTATTATTGAGCCCCCACGTCTGCCTTTCTAAATAAAGGCTGCTGACAGAGTGACTAAAATGCAGGACAGTGAGTGAACTTCCAAAGGCCACATATCACTGTGCTCTGCACGGCGATGTGTGCTGCTGTCAGAACTGGGTTAGTATACAGCATGTAGCTTTGAGGAGAAAAGCAATTTTGCCCTCTTTGTCCTCCTTAAATGTCCGTCCCATCCCCCTTCCATGACTTCGTTGCCTAACGCCCCCCCCCCATTACAAACCCCCTTGTTGCTGAGACAGGCTAAGGCTCTGTGGCTTTTGCACTTACTGTGTGTTGGCCACAGGGTGGCCCTCCCCAGTATGTGCAGGTCATTACTGGAGATCAGCAATGCATTGTCCTTGAACTCTGTTACTGCTTTGTCAGGCCTGGATACAGTAGGTGGGGTTTTTGTGTGTGTTGAGTGCTTTATGTAATTTAACTGTATTGTCTGCAGGCCTGTTTCTGGTGGTGGAAATATGCCTGGTTTTGTGTTAGACGTGTGATTTGGATATTGGTGAACTGGATTCATGAAGGATTTTTTTGTTTAATTAAAGTGTTGTTTTTTTTACTCTTAGTGGTTTTAAGTACCGACTTGGATTTCAGCAGTCTCACTAGTATGTGTGTGGTTTTTCTTTAATTTACAAGTATCATGGTGGATTATTCTTGGAGCACAGGAACAGTTTTTCTTAATAATGACTTGCACACTTTAAAATATAATGGCAGATAGTCCTATTATAGTACTGTATATTTTGTTACAGGAGGTTAGACTAATTCCACTCGTTCAACAATTATAAAATTGTCAAACTAAATTAAAGAGTCAAATGGTAATCTGTACCTTGTATAAATGTTTTATTGTACTGCTTTTATTGTACGGCTGCACGTCAGCTATCATTTTTTTTCTAATTTCATACCTAAAGATAGTAATAACAGACTGGCAAATATGAAGAATCATAAGCATCGACATATTGATGTTTGTACTCTAGCTCTCCAGCAGCACAGAGCATGAAATATAAAAATGCCTCTGGTTAGGATTTCTGAATAAGTCAATACTGATGAACATGTGTTGCAGTCTCTTGAGCAATATGAACCCAACTGAATTTTATTTCAGCCAAATTCTGCATTTTTCAAATAACGTTTTCTTCTGAGATTGCAGGATTATTGACTTTTTCCAAAAGTGTTGGTGAGAAATTGTGCGCTTGTAATCTTGGAGGCACACTGCCAATTATAACTCAGTTGCGTCACATTTCAGTATTACTGTGACATGCTCTGGCTGGCATGGGGGAAATGCTGCATAAATACCCTTTTCTCAACCTTAGGACAATCATAACAGAAGTAATACAAGTTCACCTATAAAGATGCTTCCCCTCCTTATCCTTAAGTTAAACTGCATTGAAAGCTGGTTTGCCAGTAAGAACACACACAGCAAAGACACAATGCAGCACTGCAGTTTTTTGAGATGTGGACTACGGAGCAGGACAAGAGGCTGGAGTGATCATGTTGGGCTGTGAGGTGACAGTGTTAATTTATCAGCAAAATTGATTGGATTTCAAGGAAATAAGTAGACCAGGGGCAATATGTCCAAGTAGTAAAATGCATGTATGTGCTTAATTTGGTAGGTGATGTTTTTGGCTATATTCTTTTTGTCAAGGACCATACAGCCTCTGAGTAACAAACCACATGAATAATGCTGCGCATGTGCAAACAGCTGCTTCACCTAACCCAAAACACACAGAGGTGTGTCTCTGGAGGGAGAGCTGGGACTTAGAAGTCGCTGCATGTTTTATTTATTTATTTATTTTTTAAATATAGATGTATGCTGTTGATTATAAGGGAGAAAGTTGCTAGGTTGGCATTGGTGAGGTGAACTGAGACGTGAGGATTACTGCTGCGAGTGAGAGGGATGTCAAACACCCAAGCTGAGATGCAGCGTACAGTATTCCCACATAAGAAAACAAATTACTTGATTTTTATTTTTTTCCAGTTCATCTAATACCTAACCAATAAATAAAAATAGTTGAATAAAACATCTACATTTTCTCATCCAGGTACAAGTAGACTAACCTTTTCCTTTTCTCCAGCATTTTCTTTTATAGCCTTATCCTTTGTACTTCTGGTGTGTGGGTAGACTAGTCTCATCTATGTTTTCAGCTGTGATATTTTGAACCGTTACTTGTGTGCTTTTAGTTTTCAAGGACAGGTTGTGCATGTCAGTGTGTGCACTCTGGAGTTCTTTACTCTGCAGCTTGTCACGCATACTTGGTCAATTTAATCCTCTGTGGAGTTGGTAGCAGAGATTCGTGCCTCCTCATTTTAAGTGCTCAGTGTCACATCAGTACATGCCGATCTAAATGTTGGCTTCATGTTCAAGTTGAAGAAATTCTATGGTCAGCCAAATCTGTACTAAACTGCCTCTTGTCAAAATCACGAGGGTTTATTCGGCTTGTTTTTCCCCGATGAATGTTTTCTCATAGCAGTCTTATTGTATTTGATGTAGTATTTAATGACTGAGATTAAAACTTTGCTAATTTTAGGAAGTTTAATTAAGAGGTTTAATTAAAGAAAAAACACTGGTAAATGTTAAGATTGTTGTTTATGCAGTGAACAAAATGTAGTATGTTCAGTAGTGGCCATTTAAAGTGTAGGTCCTCTCAAAAGCCTGGATATCTTAAAGTTTCCGTAATGACTTTGTGTGTGATTAATTTAAATTTAGAACTGAAAGCTGTGGTGTTCTTCAGTAGTCTGTCAAGAAAAATCCTACCAAAAATATCAAAATGTAGAGCAGGGCGATATGACCAAAAATATTTATCACGATATATATTTGACAATTTGCGATAACGATATAACTGATGATATAATTGACACGAGACAAAATACTAGCGGTGCGGCTTCGTAGCTTAGCAAAGTCGCACTGAAACATTTAACAGATTTCCGAGCGCCGTGTACGACATAAAATCATTTCGAGGTCAGTAAACACAACCAGAATTCATACATAAAGCACACGGGATTATAAGGGGCACTGTCGATTTTCAGAAAAATCAAAGGATTGATTTTAAGTGTGCCGTATTTTCCAAAAAACACGGTAATAACGATGGCCCGCTAGCATGCGCTACCAAAAATAGTGCTTTGTTGTGTATCTGACGGATGAAAGCTAAACCAGTTCCACACCACTGAAGTTGCAGCATTTTTACAAACCAATTCTGGTTCATCCGTTTCATTCAACGATCCACTTTTGCTTTTCTCATTCTGCGTCGCCGCCATGTGCGTATGTAAACAAAGGCACTGCGCATGCGCGTTTTACCCATATTCTATCGCGATATTTCATTTTCCTATCGTTGCCCAACATTACACCTGTATTATCGTGAACGGTATGATATAGCCCAGCCCTATCAAAATGGTCTTCTTGTAAGGAACAATCTGTTGAATAAAAATTTGGAAAATGGAGGTATAAAAGCTTCACACATATTTCACGAATGTTGCTAACAGCACTTTGCTAATTGTCTGAACTTCACTCCCCAAAAATTTGCTGTGATGTAAAATGGAAACCTGACAGAAAATTGTGATATTGGATCCTAGGAGTGTACAAACGCTTTTCTTTAGAAATTTACATCTGTCCATCTTCTTGGGTTTACTCAATTTAAGGTTATGGGAGGCTGGAGCCCATCTCAGCTGCCATAGCACAAAAGGCGAGGTACATCCTCGACAGTTTGACGCAGCGCTAGCATGGCTTACCTTGCCTTCCTCCCACAGTCCAAAGACACACAGCTACTTGTGTTAGGTTATTTAACGATTTTAAATTATCAATAGGTGTCAATTGGTTTTAAGATGCAGGTATAACTTCTGTTGTACCCATTGGGGTGAGGTGGGTGGGATGTGAGGATGGGTGTGAGGATGAGCTGCTCCTCCACCCTTTAAAGCTGCAGTAAAGAGGGGAAATGCTGAGATTGATTCAATAGTAGTTGATTTTTCAGCTGTATCTCAGTGGAATTTGATCAGCTGTGAAATCTTGCTGCTGAACACCCACTCAGTCACTTTTCTATGTAATTAATTAGCACAATCAGTGAGCTGCTAAAACAGAGCCAGCACTTCCAGCTTCAGAGGTTATAGAATGACAAATGGCTTAGAAACAAAAGTTTACTACCTCAGGTAACTCCCTGCATCTTTGTGACAACATTTTGAAAGCCCCTGTACTTTCTACAAGGCATCGAATGACTGCTAAATTTGGGTTGATACTGATGCTTACAACAGTTTGGCCCATGGATGACACTGATGTTTGAGTTTATTTTATTCATCATTGTCAGGGAAAATGAAGCAAAATCACTTTTCATGAAATTAACAGCTTTAAACTGTTTTAGCTCTTCTGTTTAGCCACTTTAAACGCGATCAGTCAGTAAATGTGACTTTTGTCCAAAAGTTAATGGTGGTCAACAAAGCAAGTCTTGCCAGTATTATCCTACTTTTTACATTGTGCCATAGTGACGCTAGTAAAAAAGCGCTCACAGTATTTGAATTGGAAATCTGTATTTTTCTCATAGCAGCGCTGTGCGCAGAGCCTTTTTTTCCCCTTGCGAGAAGGCTGTGGGATCTGAAAGTCCCACTAACTAAACACGCTACACTTTAATGAGTCCTAAAAGGCAGCCTGCTCAGTGGGGTAAAATTGTGGAGGTGAATGGGTTTAGCTTAGCTATGATGGGAAAACAAAAAAGAACCTTGTGGTCTTTATCTGGGCCTGGTTTCTGACGAAAATTGTGAGGCAAAGCCTCTAGGGGAACAAGATGCTCTGCTCTAAGAGGAAGCTGCTGGCTGGCTGCACACAGTGAAAGCCTTGACTGAAATTTTTGGGGAGCGGCATCTTGCCAGGCTTCGTGTTCCAAGTGTTTATCTAATGAAATATTTCTGCCTTGTGGCAGTATCTCAAGTGGGACAGTAGCCAGTGTTTGTGCATTGTACTTAGAATAAAAGGTGAAACATAAAATGAGATTTAAGTAAGTCAATTTCTTTAACAACAATATGTTCTCCTGTGGGCCTGTTTTTCTGTTACTGTGCGTGTGGGGAGCCAGTTTGTTGAGCAGCTAACTAAATTACAAATGCAATTTTTGGTAAATTAAATCAAAGGGCACAAGGATGCTTGTGTGCCCTTTGTCACGTTAACAAAACGGCAAAGTTTTGCAGTTCCCAACTGGTTTCACTTTTGACAATAACAAAAACAGAACCTTTTAGTCATTGGTTTTTAAGCTGCCGTTGTTCTACAGTACACAAGTGGAAAAATATTATTTTAGGTGAACACTAATGAAGATCAGGTAAGCAATAGGTAGCGCTGTATACACTGGCCTGCAGTTTGACTACCTGCAGTGTTTGGCCCTGAAACCTGCCAAGTCCCCACAGTACTGCACACAATGCTAATGCTGTCACTATTTTGTGTATCAATGTTTTACATATCTTTAGTAACACAATAACAGGTTAAAAGGGATTTTAATGATGCAAAAATAGTTTAGATCTCCGGCTAATCAGACTTCCTATTTGAGCGAATGTATAATTATTGAAAATCAGGTATGTGAGTAAAAGTAAAACTTGGACAATAACATCATGATGCAGAATTATTTTTGCTTCATTAAATGAATGATGATTTGAATCCCTCATGTCAATGACCGTTGTGTTTTTGTTTTTTTTAATAAATACGCCCATGTTAAAAATGAGCCGCAGTATGAATAGTACTCTAAAATCTCAGTTTAAGTTGATGTTGTGATGCTCCTAACTCCATCGGAGTGCATTATGTCATATCAGCTCATGCTGCAGAATAACGTGCACACCTTGATGTTAACAAGTAGCAGCTGATTTTGTGCAACAGAACAAAATATAATTTGTAGTAAGCTGTTGTTATTATTGTTATTGTGGGCTCCTTCATAACGCTAATGCAAAAACCACTAATAGGCCACTGTAACCATCTGCAGGTTCCTGGGTTTTGCATCTCTGCCACCATTTTTGGGCTCATTTGGTTCAGCAGCTTCTCTTTTAGTAAAATAACTGTTGTACAGCTTTCATTAAATTTACCTCCCACATCATCCCCTCTGTTTCAGTCACAATAGTAGTTTCAGTAACTCTGCCAACTAGCATTTTGGAGGTATAATTACAGAGTGATGCGCAAAGTGTTAAAATAGGACATGCTGAATTCCATTTATGATTAAGAGTTTATTAGAACAAAACTAGTAGAGCTCATCAGGAAAGTCGGCACAGCAAACGACACAGGCTGAGAATCCTGGCTGAAAAACAGCTAAGCAATGACGCAGTCGATTACTGGTCGTCTTTAACAAAATCTTCAGTGTTTCTCTGTATTATTTAGGGTCCTTAGAACTGTTGTTTAAACTGAATTTAAACTTTGACTGCAAATGTATATCTCAAAGCTTTAAAAAAATAATTTATTGATCAATATTTGATGATTAAACTGTAAATAAACTGTACACTCATCCAGCAAACCCCTCTCCCTTCTGTGAGGGGCGGTGCCTCTGTTCAGTGCAGTCTCACCCTCTGGGAGAGGTTGGATCTGCACAGTCAGCCAGTGAAATTCGCCACCTTAGTCATCCTGGTGACTTCTATATTTAACCCTGTGTGCTCTGTGATCAATTAACAGTTTGTGAACCTCAGAAGTTTAATCATTTACGAATGTGCTGGAAGTGAGTTTATACATTTGCATCATTGCTGAAGCGCAATAATTAAAACATTCAAGGTAAAAAATTAATGGGAAATATTCTGAGATGGATAACTGGAATGTGCTTTTTGCATGTCAGTCTTAGTTTTGAAACTTTGTGGAGATTAAAAAAAAAATCATCATGGACTCTAACTTGGTTTTTCACATGCTGTGCCTGAAATATGCAGTGTCCACAAGAGCAAGCGAAGTTAACCTGTGACGTCTCCGGCAGTAGTTATTATTCATGAAATAAAGTGAAGGCTGATGCCTATAGTCATGGTTTGGGGTTTCCTCCAGTGTATTGTAAGCTTGCCTGAGTAACCTTAAGCATTGGGGAATAATTTCGTTTTAGACTTACTGCACTCCAGTAAGCTAATGATGTTGGGCTTATTGTCACCTTGACTGTTTTTTAACTTATAAAAACACCTTATATGTAGCGATAAAATAAATAAAAATAAATCATTAACCGGTCCCTTTAATTATCAAACTCTAAAACACAAATCTGCAAAGAGATTTGCATTGGGGTGCATCTTTGTTGGAAACCATATGGCCTATTGTGCACTTCAAAATCACACTGTATAAATGAGTCTCCTCGGCCTTCGGTTCATCTTCTGTCACGGTCTGCTGAGGTTTTTCTCCTAAGTGAAATGCATCTGTGGTAATGGGTCATGTTGGTAAAAGCAATTTGCTGTGTTTTCTATTTTTGCTTGGGTTACGCAGCGAGTGGTTTCGACCTTGGTTTTGGGACATGCCAGCAAATCAAATGACTCATTTATTTGCACTTGTGCAATGCGACGTTAAAATCAACATGAATGCACAAATGTCTTGGCCAAGCTAAAAGCAGTGCTGAACTGAGTGTGTAACTTTCAGTTTAAGATCTTAAACCTTTATCATCATCCTCACAAGTCTCTCTAAAAGAGATTTTGCGTTTGTTTAGTGGAGTATAATTGATAATATTATTTTTGATAATAAAAATTGATACCCGTTAAGTTAATCACCCAAAATGTTAGACTGTTTTTTTTTCTTTTGTCCAGCCTGTGGCATAAAATTGAAATATAAACATTTGACGCAGAAATGACAACATCTAATGACAGAGTTATCACTGGCCTGAAGACAGGAAAAGCCAGTCACTGTGCGTGGTTATGAAACTGCAAGTGAGGCTGCGACTGCATTGTATTCATTTGCTCTGAGTAAACTGTGCATCACACCATTTTACACATGGATTATGATCTGCCAAATATCTGGAAACAATGGGATGAGCATATTGTGCGTGACACAGGATAATTTTAAATTCAGCTGATAATGCCCCGTTCTGAGGAGGTGCTCACAGACTTCACTGCTCGAGCACAGCTGACTGTTGTCTAGATTTTACTGTTTTGTCATTCTGACTTTAGTTAGCTGGTAGCAAAGTAATTGCCCAACAACTGAGGGAAAGCAACTGCCTGAAAGTCAAATTAACATGTAGCCGACATATTCAAAGGTCAGGTTGATTCGTATCCTGAATATTGTCACTATAGAAGATCTCTGCTCTGTACACGAAGAGACACAGCGATATACTTAAAACCCTCATAAATAACACTGTCCATGAACATTGTCATTTTTAGTCAAGCAGTCGCACTAATAACACATTCACAGTACACCTCCAGGTTTTCACACTTGGATAGACTGAGGTCATAATTATTTTCTAATTGAGAGTCCACAGCAGTTCTACAGCTGTTTGATGTGACTGACATTGGGCTGTTGCTGCAATTTGTCCATGTGTATTTGTGTACATAATCAGTGTTGTGTATGTATTTTTTTTGTTCTTCCTTTGTTTTGCCTCTTTAGACCCATGTAAGACCTTCCTCCGGTAATAAATCTAGAGACTTGATGGACACACTAACCTCCTTTAAAGAATCTAATTCTCAAAGATCTCAGTGTAAAGTTACTGCCAGGAGGCTTCATGTACAAGCTGTAAATGCTGAACATCTAATACCTGAGACTGCTTTTAGGGTCCCCTCAAATCAGAACCACTGTTTGAGTTGGATTCAGACGATGGACTGAATAGTCTTTCAATTTAGAAAAAAATCAAATTGAATGTAGGAAAATACTGATCTGTCCACCACTTAAGTTTCATGTAGTTTATTCCATGTTTGTTGCTGAATGGTGCACTAGTTCATGCTTACACCGGTTTAAAAAAATAAAAAGTTTGTTTACTATAATCTAGCTCATTAGCTGGTAGGATAATTAATAATATTCAGACCATTTCTACATCAGAAGATGCTGTAATAACCAGACCTTCAAAGTCATTTAGGGCAGTGAACAATAATACACATCATTTGGACAGGTGTTGCATTGTTGCATGGGTATTCTGTCTCTTGTGCAAATAAAAGTACATTGTGGATGATATAAACCCTTCCTAACTACTCTTAAACTAATATTTAATTTCCTCCTCCATCATCTCGGCACCCTGTGCATATACCAAACTCTTGTGACACTGATGGATGGCTATCTACATATCAGAAAACCAGAGCAGAAAGGACTAAAGGTGCTGTAATTATAAGCCATAAGCAGTTTTATAGGGTGAATCATCACCTTATTCTACTTCAACACTGATCATGTGACACAGCTATTCCCTTCAGCTCAGTGTCGTGGCAGTGTTGAGGCAAAAAGAAACATTAAAGATGCCAATAGTTCTTAAAAGCAGCTGTTTACATGAATAATATGCATTTTATTATAAAATGACACATGAAAAAGTAAGATTTAATATATTAACTTTACTACAAAATTTGGACATTAAATTGTAGACTGAGTTCATGCTTAGAAGTATGGTGAAACACTAATGGCATATTGACGTGTGGCTTCACAAGCTCGCCACTAAGAAATTGGATTAGTTTGTACCTGTCCATGTGACAATCGCAGCACTATTTTCATTGCATGAGTGGAGAAAATCAATTGGCATGAGAATGCTCGCAGGCCAATTTTCATTTGATGCAACAAACAAATTCACGAATGAGGAGCTGTCATCTGTTACGTTTACTTAATGTTTTTCAAAATTAGCCAAAAGAATCTGTTGTCTCCAACTTTAATTTCACAATATTTTACCATATTATACACAACATGGAAAAATGTCCTTATGCAGCTTTGTGGCCTGTAAAGTTATCAGAGGTGGCCCCGCTGTAAATGTGTGATCTTTGATGCTAACAGAGGTATTTTTAATGGTGTGAATTAAACTAAAGTCAGTTTACACTGCTATAAATGTCTTGTTGGATTGTTGTATTATGCACATTATTATTGGAGCTTTTGTTTGTGTCTAAATATTGTGTGTGTGTGTGTGTATATAGGAATGTAGACATGGGTCACATGGCCACATGTGTTGCTGATATTTGGCATACTGCGTCTTGATGGACTTTAAAATGTAACTTCTGTGGCTTGGATTGTTTTTGCCTCATTTGTCTTTAATTTTTAGTTGTAAGTGTCTTTGCCGCACTGTTAGTCAGTCTTTTGAATGCGCTACTATGCATTTGGGCTCTGCATGTCACCTTGATGAACTACTTTTTAAGAACAGGTATGTTAAGACAAAGTAAACATGTAGATTATTTCACCCTGGATGTTTCCACTTTTATTACTTATGTGCGCCTGGAGTTTTAAAAAAAAAAAATGCAGGAATGTGTTGGCTTAGCAGTCTTAGACAAATTAACTTGTGCTTTGCGGTCTTGGTGAGCATCTTTGTATAGCGCACTCATCCATTATACAAATTCCCATTCCTCATGCTTATTGTCCCCGTTGTGGCCAGGTTGCTCTGTAGACTGAACACTCTACACTTCTCGGTTTTGCTTTTCTCTCCTTACTGTAGATGAATTGTGACCAAGTGAAACGTTGCCTTTTGCTTCTTCTTGGTTTTCACCAATCTGCATGGACAGCCAGTTCGAAAAAAGGGGAGGGAGAAAAATGGCCTCCTTTTTACCCCCCCAAACGCTGACATGTGATCATCTCTGACTGTTGCTTTTGTTGTTGTTGATCTAACATGAAGTACTTTTTGTGTCCACATTTTCAGACGGCAACTCCAAACTAACATGGCAGTCAGACTGTGCGATGTGGCTTCTCTGCTTAGAAGTGGTTCGTGGGCGCCTGAGCCTTGGACTGGGGTCTGTGGCACTTTTATTTTTATTTTTGGAAATTATTTGTCCAGAAGGGCTCTTTGTCTCAGTGCTCAGGCCATACCAATGATAGTTCTTGTATTATAACATTGAATCTAAATCAATTTACGTATTAAATGTAGGCACCTTTTTGCAGTTTGTATGAAAAGCTCCCATGTTTAATGTCTCACTGTATTGGTATGGTCTAAAAACTCTCTACTGCCCCTGTCTACTCTGTATTTAACTTATAGCATCACTGCTTTTAAAATTATAGCCTTGTACTCTGTGTGACGATAATTTAAAGTGAGAATAATAGTAGTGTGACTACATCGCTCTGCTTTCTGGTGAATCTGTTAATTAAGGATGACTCTTCATACATTAACGTGCTGCTGGTTGCCTTAACTGATTACGCATCGTTTCGGCCTGTTCCCCGATGCTAGCGTACTGATGGCTGCAGGTTTTGGGCTTCTGTAGGCTTGGCATTTTCTAATTTTGGTGAATGAAATGTTACTACTGCAGTAGGAAGTTTAAAATCCTGGAAAGATAATTTTTAATATTCTCACCTCAGTTGTTGTGCATATGGCAGATTAATAGATTGCCTTATTGCACAGGGCGTCTCCTGTTTTCTCATAAAAGCAACAATAACAAATATCAGAGTAATTAAACAAATATGGAGGGGTCCAATCTCAACTTCCAGTATTTTTGTTGGTTATATTGCTAAAATCTAACATTTGTCCTCATACCTGAGCTAAAGTTAAATTGACATGATTAAAACCTGTACTCAGTTTCTTCTGTGGTGGCAAACTCTTGACATTGACAGCTTGCAGTGTGGGGTTTCTTTATTTTATTTTTGTTGGGTTAATTACCTGTAATGCTGTGCTGCATTAAATGATTACCACTGTTTTTTTTCTTTAATCTTTAAATTTCACCAGTGGTTGTTATTCCACTGAAACAGTGTTTACTGTGTGAAGAGCGTCCTTTTTTAACTGCTGGTTTTATGATGCTTTTTGTTTCATTTGCATTTAGTTTTGATTTTTTTTTCTTTCTGTCTCTTTAGCAGGTAATTGCTGCCATGGAAACACAGCTATCCAATGGGCCCACTTGCAACAACACAAGCAACGGTCCTTCAACTATCACAAACAACTGCTCTTCACCTGTAGAGTCAGGGAGCGTAGAGGACAGTAAAACTAACTTGATAGTCAACTATCTGCCTCAGAACATGACCCAGGAGGAACTGAAGAGTTTGTTTGGGAGCATCGGAGAAATTGAGTCCTGTAAACTAGTTCGAGACAAAATCACAGGTAACAACTGTTTGCATTGCTTACGCTGGTTAATGATTGCAGAACCACCTATGTGTGCATTATTATTATGTTGTTTTTTTTGCATTGGTGCATTTTTTTTATTTAGATTATTAGATTTTCTTTTCAGGTTAATATAGATTTTGAACAAATGGTCGGCCTGTTTGTGCCGTAGGCTTTTGTGTTGCATGTACAGTGAGTTTTTCCCCTTCTTTTTAAAATAGACACCAACAAAGAAAGACCTTAATTCTGAAAATCATTGAGCATACATACTGTTTGATTAAACAGTCGGCAAAAAGGGAACATTTGAGCAATATTAACATTCATTTTTGAATCCGGTGCTCAAAGGGTTGTTTTTTTTGCGCTCCACTGACAGTTGTGTCATTTAAAAAAATTGCACAGTGTCATTAAAGATTTTCAACCTCGCTGTCATTCATCGAGGCCTGAAGTACAGTTAAAGTGTTCCTGTAACTGCTTTGATGTGTTGGTTTCTACTAGAGCCAGTAGGGAAATGGCATTTTCAGAAAACTCCCTGTGGGAACATCCTGTTCAGTGTACAGTATTTGGGTAGGTGGACAATTTGCAAATGATTTCAGGTTTTTAATGGGAGGAATGCAGCTGGCAGAGACACAGTGACACGGTCTATGTGACATGAGCAGCTAGATAATGGTCGAGGCTGCAGGATTCTCACTACTAGCTGTTTGTGGTTAAGGTTATGGAGACCTTTCAGCCTGTCTCTCTGCCTGAGATGAAAATCCATTTGTTTTGTTTGCATTTTCTTCTGAATCAACAGTCAGTGGAGAGAGCGAGCAGAGCTTTTCCTTGAAATGATGCTTGAGGCTGAGAGAGGGGTGGCTGAGGGATGCAGTGACTTTAGATCCTGTGACTCTGACCTACATTAAATTAACATGTCAACTGTACACCCACCCACTTTGAAATATTCATGTTAATATTTCAGTTCCTGTGTATACCTGATCATTATTCACAGGTCTGTCTTTGCAGGGTTGCTACTATTCCCAAAAGTTACTGCTTCATTTTTAAAAATGCTGTCAAATCCTCAGACTATGTCGAGCTAAATTGTCTCTCGCTGCCTCCAACTACACCAGCTGCATTCTCTTATGCTTTCTCTAAAAAGCATTTCTGTTATAGCTGTATTTGTAGAGCCGATTCTTTGGACTGCCACAACAGATGTTTTAATCAGAGAGGTTATATTTCATTGGTGTAAACAAATGATAGCAAAGAGTAGACCACAAACCCAGGATGGTACTTGTGGGCATAGAAGACGGAGGGGGGGGGGTCTTATTATTTATTTATTGAATTTAAACTATTTACATGCAGTGATGATGAAAAATTATTAGTCTTGCCTGGGATAAATGCCCTCGTGTAGCCATGCATAAAATAAATGTATTTAATAATGTGTGAAATGGGTTGCGTTGACTTGACAAGTGATCCCTGTTTAAAATCAGTGTACAGCACAGCCTACTTGGGTGATTGAACATAAACAACGTTTGATAGGTTGCATATTTAGGCGAGCTAGTGTGAACGCAACACTCAAACTAATTTTCCGAGCGAGGCACTAAATGAAACGTGTTGTTTGAAATCAGCCTGCCCCTGTGTGAAAACGATTTAAGTACTACGAGGTCCTGATTCATGCATGCCGCAGCTGAAATGTAGGCTTTGATTCAGGAAACGATAGAAGCGCTCCGTGGACGAGTTTTGTTTTGGGTGACAAGACATGAACCTGTATGTTGCCTCGTCTTTTCTCTTAGTATGGGTAATTTTCACTTCAAACAAGACGTAAATAGACGTTAGTCTTGATCCAGGTGCTTTGAGCTTGATGATTTGCGCTCTTAAATGTTGGTTTTATATCTTTTCCACTAGATTGTTTTGTGTGTGTGTGTGTGTGTGTGAGAGAAATATTTTGTACAAATAGACGTTCTGTGTCCATTAAGTACACTGAATCCTTGCATATAGTTTGATTTTTGACGTTAAAAGATAACAGAACTTGATTTCTCTGAACAGACTAAAGTGCCTCTTCCAAACTTTTGACATGCTTATTAGACTCTGTTCAAAGAAGTCATGCCATTAGTTAATGCTGTGGTTTTTAAATATGGTCAGTTTACCTTTAAAACACTAATTAGCACAGCCTTTTCAGGTAGCTGTAATTAAACAATTAAAACCCTTGCTTGATCCAGCTAACTATAGACTGATCTCCAGCCTTGCTTCATTTTTAAACACGTAAAACAGCTGAGTGATCATCTGCAGAGCAATGATTTCCAATGATTTCGAGTCAGAGTGCAAAGCAGCACAGATGGATGATTGTCTGATGGTGTTCTAGTCTTTGTCCTCCTTCGACCTCAGTGTAATATTCAGTACAGTTCACAACATTTACTACAGAGATTTAAAAACATGTTATTAAAGGAAATGTGTTGCACCGGCTTGAGTTGTATTTATGGATTTAGGTTGCTGAGGGAGTTCAACATGGTACTGTGCCGGGACAGGACTTTTTTACATGTTTACCAATATAACCTGAAGTAAACACTACATGCATTTAACCATAGCATGTACAGGTGTATCTTGGAGAGATTTATTTTTCTTCTTCTATGGTGGGACTCGACTGAGATGGAAGCACGGTGACTCACTTGTGGTTCTCAGTTTTCCTCAAGTACAATGGGAGGCAGAGCCTGTATATGGAACCAGCTCCCATTTGGATTCAGGAGACACGCTCCCTCTCTCTGCTTTTAAGATTGGGCTTCAAACTTTCCTTTTTCATAAAACTTTCAGTTAAGGATGTTTCATTTGACCCTGAACCATTGCATCCATAGTTAAGCTGCTATAGGTTCAGGCTGCTGGGGGATTTCTCACGATGCACTCAGTGTTTCTCCTTCACCCGCCTCTCTTCACTCCCTCTGCGTTTACATGACACTACTTTGTCTTCCTTCTCCAGTGCTTGTTGTGCTCGTCTCTCTGTGCTGTGTGGTTCTCTCCTCTCCTCTCCTTTCCAATCTCCCTTAAACTGGTTTCTCCAGCTTTTTCACCCTACCATCATCAGGTTTTGGCTCATGGGGAACTTGTTAGGATTCTCACTCTTTAACATTGCAGGGTTTTTACCTTGAAACACAAAGTGTTTTGAGGCGACCGTTGTGATTGTCACTATGAATAAAACTGAGTGACAGTTGCAGCAGGCTCTTTAGTGAATCAGTGCTTAGATGAAGTCTGTTGCTGCAAACTCTAAAAGATCAGTGTGGCTATTTTGTAATTATATTTATTTTTGTTGAAGTAGAAATGCAGCCAGCTGGAGACGGTGAATTCTTGGCTCTCCAGCTGGCAGAAGATGCATGTCAAAGAGCATGCTTAAGGAAGGTAAATTATAGGTAACTGTGTGCATTTGCATAAACAGCCCTGCCTTAAGCAAATTAAAGCTCTGAAAAGGGCATTAATCCCCACTGTTGAGCTCTAGTTTCTATCAATGTACAAGTTAAATTTAATATAGAAGCTGCACTTTTGATTTGAAAATAAGCTTTTGAAGTAGTGCTTTTTACCCCTTTAAGGGAGCTTGAATTGGTGCTTAATAAAATACCCTTAATGTTATTCAGAACCTCGGTTGTTTCTCAGGAATGATTCTCGTTTTCAGCTCTGCATAAAACCGTATCCCCTCCAGACTCTGTTGCTTTTGTCTCTCCCTTGGCCCTTTGGCAATGGATTTAAGCCAGCCTACATCTGTGCGCTGCTGCTACATCAGATGTTGAGTAATCACCAGAGAGAGATGCATGCTTCCTCTTTGCTTTAAATGTTCACGCTTTGGCTGCTGCTGCAGAAAGCAGCTTAGTCTGTGTCATTTTCCTCCCACTATGGATAGCAGTAGGTCTGTACTGGAAGCTGGGTGCAGCTCTCTGAAAGTGCTTCTCAGCATGTCTCTGCTGCTCCTTTAATGACAGCTGAAAGCCAACAAGTTGTTTGTTAAAGGGCCTCTTGTCTTTACAGTGGATGCGATGGATGTTAGACACTCCATAGGAAGGTGTCACAAAAGCTTTGCATGCTCGTATAGAGCGTCTGTAGGGGAACATTGTACAGCAAGCATTTTGCCCTCAGGGCTCAAGTAGATGTTTCATTTCACCAGCTCATTTCAAAGACTTGGCATATTTCTCCTGGCGATAATGTTCCCTGACCTGGAGGTGAAATTAAGTTTATGAACTTGGTGAGTCACTGCTTGATCTGCTGTGATCAAGCAGTGAGATGGATTAAACGCGGTATGGGAGTATATAGGGAGTTCAGCTGCGTAGCAAAGCAGTCTCGAGATATTTCATAGTTGGATGTTTAATTATTGTAAACAAAATTTAGTGTGCTCTGAGTTACAGTTCAGCCTGTTTAGGTGCAACACAGAAACCCAAAGATCAGGGACATTTATCAGTTGAAAATGCATTTATTATTAAATCGTTATGCTTGATTATATGAATAAATATCTTAATATCATAACAGTAATAATCCTATAACTAACCAGCAGTGGGATTTCAGTCTTTGAACCGTGCAGAGTAGTAAGGAATGGGTTCATATGAATGGCCTTTTCTCAGCTATTCACTGTAGCGATGCATCAACAAGGACAACTTACTGGTGCAAGAAAGCATCACCAGATAAATGCTAAGCTAAATGTGTCCATTCTCATTACAAAATACTTGCATGAATGGGGACAGTCATTTAATATCTAAAATTTAAATTGACAGATTACTTTAAATTCAGCGTATCACCTGTGCAGTGGTGCACAGATGTGACGGTGTCTGTTACAGTATTGTGTAGTAGACATGAATGTCTCAATGAGAGCTTTTTTGGGCGGTAGGAAAAAATGTATATATTTTTGGCAGTTTGAAGCATGGAGTGAGTTAATATATCACTGAAAGAATAGAAAGTCTAGTTTTACGTGCATTTAATTAGGGGCACCCGAGAGATGGAGAAAAGTCTATATTGAAGAGAAAAAATCTGCTACTGCAGGAAGAACTTCTGCCGCAATCATTGCTTTAATATAACTAATCAAAGTGCAGGTTAATGGTGTCGTGAGCCTCAGTGTCAGAGATTTAAATTATTTTTAATTTCCCAAAACTTTCCGATGCCATTCAGCTTGTTTATATATGTGCTGCATTAATATGGTGAAACTGCTCGAGATGGTGAACTTGACCGGCAGTGAAATTGCAGAGAAACCCAGGATGTGGGTGGAGGAAATTGAATTGCCTCTGTGCACATAGTGAGTGGGTGTCAATCTATTGTACATTTTAGAGATAAACTGCAGCGGGAGGGGAAGACATTGAGCCTCGGCTACTTCGCTCTGTCGTCGATGAGTTGGTGTGAAAGCAGAGCAATTGCTTGTCATTTTTAATTTAAAACCTGTTTGTCAAAGAGCGTGTTTAGTTTGTTTACAACCTGTGGTAAATTTCCTGAGATTTGTAGGAAATGGTTTGACCTCTGTGCTGTGCCAGATATGAGATTGTTTGGGGAGGGGGTAAAACCACATTTATGCTAATTCTGCTGATTCTAAAAAGACCTGTTTTTGCACACATTTGTCTTAAATTTCATGTCACATTAATTTTATTTATATTGTGATTGCAGGGCAGAGCCTAGGCTATGGATTTGTGAATTATGTGGACCCAAAGGATGCAGAAAAGGCCATCAATACCTTAAATGGCTTGAGACTTCAGACCAAAACCATCAAGGTAAGACATCATATGTTGTCCTTTTTGACAGGTTTGAAAAAATAAATAAAAATGTCTTACCGGTTATGTCTGGCTCTGTAGGTTGGAGTCGAGACATAATGAGGCTGGAGCAGTGTGGGGTGTAAAGGGAGCCTATTGTTAATCTGGGCACAGGCGGCTTTGCTTGGGCCTCTAGTAGAGCAGAACTGTTTCTATGGTTGCATGTGCTGTAGCACTGCTGTATGCCTTTACAGGGAGGTGGCTGCCATTAGCATTCATCAGGCAATGTAGCACTCAATGTGCTGGTGGAGAAACTCATTTGCTTCATATAGTGCTGCAGGATTTGTGGATGGTGGAGTCAGATTATTAGATGTGATACTTTTTTTTCATTTTTTGTGCTGGCCTTACGAGGAGCTAGCCTTCTCATATCAGGCAGAAAGCTATTAGAGAATTTCTGTGGGCAAAAACATATTTTGTAATAGAAAATTGATGTTTGAATAGCACCAAATTTGTAAGCTGTACGCTTGATTATTTCTGTTTTTAACACTTCAATATTGTGCAGATGTGGCATGTCATGACAGCGGAAGATGTAGTGTTGTGAGCCATACCGCTTCAATTCCACAAATCGGAGCCCATCTTTCTCATGTCGCTGCCTGTCTCGGTTCATACCCCTGAAAGTAGAACATGGTAACATTGCCTTATGCATCACACATCCGAAACTCTCCAGCTGCCCTGTCAGAAGTGCAAATAAACCCAGTGAAGTGGGGGAATATACTTTGCAAATATTAGCATTAAATAAAGTGTGAAGGTTAGACTATGGAGGAGGCTGGGCAGGGGGCTTTAGCTTTTACTGTTATCACTCTACTCTTCACCGGTGGTACACGGCAGATTTTGAGGTGTGGTCACTTGACCTTTATTTATTCCCATAAAATGATGGCAGAGGAATAAAGATGAGTGTGACGCTAGGGGGAACACACTCACACACTCTGTTCTTTCTTTGTCTGATTCTCTCAATTCTCTTCCACAAAACCATCCTCCAACACTTCTTATCACATCAGCTCTGAAAATTTCGGCTGCTTTGGTTCCTGCAGATTATCAGACAAATCTCGACATAACCGAAAATGAGATGGTGCATGGAGAAAAATGAATTTGACTGCTGAGGGGTGTAATGATGTATTGATCCACATGACCTGGTAGAGGATTGAGTCTACCTCTCTTTGCTATTACTTGTCTGGGTTTCTGGATGGATGTTTGTTTGTGCCCCATATTTATTCTAGCCTGTTGCTGGAGATTTTTCTGATGTAATCTGAATTCAGAGGCAACAAAACCTCTAGAGTAGTTCAGATGAAGGTAAAGAGGCAGCCACGTTGCTGTGTAGAGCGATTTTTAACACTTTGGGGTTTTTTTAAATTTTGTTTTATTTTGAAAGATGAGCTTTCTTGATGGGCCTGACGTTTAAATTGTCAGGATTTTGAGTTGAGGGACAAAATGTGACAGGTTAAACTCTTTGTGGACAGGCTGGTTTGTCAGTGTCCAATTAATAATAATAAAATGTTTTAGTGTTTAGGTTTGCACTGAGGAAGACAGCAGCAGAAACCGGCAATGCACCACCCTAATGTTGCTAAAACCCAGCTGCTAACACTTACATCCTTTATATTAACTAATGTTACAAACACATCGAGTCACTGCAGTTTGTGTACAACACTTCTTTTTTTTCCTTTTTCTTTTTTTTTGCAAAGCCCTGATTTCCTTTCACCTGCATTAATGGGGTCCCTCGGGTTAAGGATGGGAAAAGTTGAGCTCATTTTGGGACATTTTCAAACGTAGCCGACGGTCTGTATTGAATGTCTGGTTTGTGGTCTCACTGTGTTATCACGTGATGGTTAAAGTTGGAATACAGATGGTTTTACAAACACTGGCGGGCTTGATGTCTGCTGGCTATGATGTTAGGAGATGCCCTACACAGTAATGTAGTCTACAGAAGACGGTGTATTTAGTTTATCATGTGATGCAGTTCTGTGTGTGGCCTGCAAGTTCACTCAAACGTGAGTTAGTTTATATTCTCTCCGCTATGACTCGGTTACAGCCTCTGTTCGGAGATAAGAATCAAAGGTGATGGATGGTCTAACCTGCTTGTGCGTAAACTGGCTGTAATATACTGAGGTCGACAACTGTTTCCACTTGTAGGTTTCCTATGCGCGTCCAAGCTCCGCCTCCATCAGAGATGCAAATTTATACGTCAGTGGCCTGCCAAAAACTATGACTCAGAAGGAACTGGAGCAGCTCTTCTCTCAGTACGGACGCATTATTACCTCACGCATTCTGGTGGACCAGGTGACTGGTGAGTACAGCACGACAGCTTCCCCTCGTCTTTGTTCCATCTTCACTCTGTCACGCCCATCCTCCCATTTCCCTCCTGACTGCCAGCAAAATGACACAACCAGGACTGAGAAATGCATCAGAGGTGTTGCTACGAGGTTCCCAAAAACGCAATTTTCCACAAGACGTGCTCATAAATATGCATAGATGGAATATAAAATTGAGTATAAAGTAGCAGGACTCGATGCGTCATAATTTCTCCCTCCTGCCTGCACTTACTCCCTTTTCTCTTTCCATCCCCAAGGTGTACATGCGATACCTGTTTTATGGCAAGAAATGAAATGCATTTAGAGCAGTTATATTCTCCTTTCCTCAGCTGTCAAGCAGAAGCCTTATGAAACACTGATAAACAGAATCTTTCACTGGGACATTTCCCAGTGGTTCTGTCCCACTGCTGAAGCTTATTCCTTCTGGCGTGTGTTATGGGAATGGCTGTTTTCATAGTTTTCAAACATAAAACCACTTGTTCCTTGGGGATTCAATGGTCTTACCTTAGTATTAATAACCCAGCTCAGTCTTTCTGCAACCTGCAACTTTTTTATGTATAGAAATAACAGAAATGTGTTAATGAGCTAAAAATGTAAAAGTAGCAAAATGTGCAGCAAAAACTTCTTACACAAATGACATGGGAGGCTGGCCTGATTGACCAATACTGGCAAAGACTGCGCTCATTGGCAGGCAGCAGTCACATATGTGACCGAGGGGAATGACATGCACTGGTGTCCCAACAGGGCATTAAGAGGGTAAATAAGTCGAAGCAGCAAGTCAAGAGTGATGCAGCCCACTTAAAAGCCATTAAATCACATGGAGCCCACCTCAACTTAAATCCTCTCAAATCAATGTACAGGAGAAAGTGTTATTAAACCAATTAAATGTGCTGTCGCCTATAAATTGCTAATCAACCATATGTAAGATTAAGGCTGATGTGTGACTCACCTGCCACTGTGACACAAACTTCAGTATAAGTGCAGTAAGTTTAGGTCAGACTGTCACAAACTAACAGCTTATATTACCAGATTTTATTCAGTTTTATTTAAATGTATTTATGTAAATACATAACTGTACATACTTGAGTGATTTCAAACTGCATTTTATTACGATGGCCCACCTGCAGCACATTTGCAACCCAACAGGGGGCCCCGACCCACACTTTGGGAATCACTGAGTTAAACGAATAGGGATGGGTATCGTTTAGGTTTTATCCGATACCGGTGCCAAATCGGTACTTTTGAAACTGTGCCGGTGCTTAAAGAATGGAGAACACAAAATTGGTCCAAAAACCTCTCATGTTCAGCTGTTTTTTGTAAAAAGATAACAATGTTAGCCTTTTCTGCA